>NC_137903.1:21284054-21440678 GCF_963455335.1 Martes martes | reverse complement strand
AAGATATGGTCCATATATACAATGGAGTATGATGCCTCCATCAGAAAGGA
Source organism: Martes martes (assembly GCF_963455335.1). Taxonomy (NCBI): domain Eukaryota; kingdom Metazoa; phylum Chordata; class Mammalia; order Carnivora; family Mustelidae; genus Martes; species Martes martes. Next base: position 21,440,628 of record NC_137903.1, on the reverse strand, counting down.
TGAATACCCAACTTTTCTATCAATATGGATGGGACTGGAAGAGATCATGCTGAGTGAAGTAAGTCAAGCAGAGAGAGTCAAGTATCATATGGTTCCACTTACTTGTGGAGCATAAGGAATAACACAGAGGACATTGGGAGATAGGGAGGAGAAGTGAGTTGGGGGAAATTGGAGGGGGAAGATGAACCATGAGAGACTGTGAACTATGAGAAACAAACTGAGGGTTTTGGAGGGGATGGGAGTGGGGGGTGGGGTGAGCCTGGTGGTGGGTATTATGGAGGGCATGTGTTGCATGGAGCACTGGCTGTGGTGCATGAACAGTGAATTCTGGAACACTGAAAAGAAATAAGATAAAATTAAAAAAAAAAAAAAGAAAAAGAAAGAAAGAAAAGGAGTAGAGCAATTTGTGGAGGAGTTTACTTTAATTACAAATTTTGAAAGCCTCTTTAGCCAGGCATATCACATCCAATCCTGTCACCTTTGTCATCTGGGTCACTGAAAAAACAATTAATTCTCAATCCAATCATGACCACTTAAACACGTTCCTCAACTTAATTGTCTTCCTGTACCTTGCTAGCTTGCATGTTGACAGTCAACCTACACAAAACACATTATATGGGATTTGAGACTTTATTAAAAATGAATGCAATTTCTTTATCAAGAAAGGTTAAACTAGTTCATTTGCCTTATTTTAATCAGAATCAAGTATGTATGACAAGCTGAAGCAAATCATTGCTGCTCAGGGGGTTGATGAAATATATTTCTTCCCACCTCTAATTGTTTGTTTTTCAGTTCATTAGGAAGCTCTCAGGAACACTGCATATATACTTGGTGTACTTTACTTCAAGTGGGGAATTAACACTTAACATTTCTTCAAGGTTGAATAAAACAAATTTATATAGCACTCTCCCCACACTCCTTCTGCTCATGTTGTCTGACCAAAATACATTTCAGTTTGCCAATGCAGGACACTCTGCTGAGAACATTTAACAAGAAAACAGTTTGAGAAGCTGAATTTAAGTCCCACAGTCCCAACAAGAATACAAGACTTGCAAGGAAAGAGACACCTAAATCCATCGTGTAATAAAGCACATCAACCTATTTTTATTAAACACACACACACACACACACACACACACACACAAAGAAAACAATAACAGCAACAAAAAAAAATGCTATGATAAAGGAGGGAATTAAAGGAATGCTGCCTTAGAAACAGAGTTAGTAAAAAGGGGTAGTATTACCACTAAAAATGGTCAGAATTGGAGGTGCAACACAAATATTTAGTTTCCTGTGTACTTGTTTTCTATAAGCTAGTAGAAAAACACTCAACACTCATATGTCTTCAGTTAGAAAACTGGTCATCAAGAACTCTAGAAAAAATATCATCCCAACTCTTAATGTAAAAAGAAAAAAAAACTGTGAGATAACATAATTATGATGTAACTATCTTTTGATAAATAAAATTTGAAGCCTGTGTTGAAATTGTTCTGACTTATCCTTGTGAATTTTAAGTTTTTGCTGGCTTTGTTTTAACATTGAAATGACACTGGTTAAATTTATGTTAGTAAACTCATGCTTACAGTACATGATAGCAGTTTGCTTATTCCAGAAAAGTAAGAGAAACTATTGTTGAGGAATAACAATGTTGATTTGATTGAGATAAGCAAGAATTTAAAGAAGACCTGTCAAACCAACAGTTGTGTTAAAGTCACAGCATTTAATTAATCCGTTTTTTAATAGAATTACTGTGGTTTGAAGCAGACATTTCTAGCCATAAATACTATATTGTCATATTCTCACCTCAGAGCAAGTATATGAAAATCATCAAATCAGAAAAAACTACCACAGACAGATCCATTAAAGAATTGGGAAGTGACAAATGACTAAGAGAAGGAATGCCCAGCACTGTAACATGAAAACTCAATAGTTAAAAAAGCATAATATTTGATATAATATAATCCTATATACCTCAGTGAACTCCAATGATTATGATGCCATGATTACTCATTCAACCCCCACCATTTCTTGTCTTTTTTTTTTTTTTTTTTCCTTTTAGAGAGGGGGAGAAGGAGACAGGGAAGGAGAACAGAATCTCAAGCAGGTTCCATACCCAGGGTAGAGCCCAATGCAGGGCCCCATCTCACAACCCTGAGATCATAACCTGGGCTGAAATCAAGAGTTGGATGTTTAACCAACTGAGTTACACAGGCACCTAACACCCCCACCATTTACTGATTGGTTTGTAATTGGTGGATACCACGCAAGTGCTGGAAAAACAATGGCAAATGGTCCCTGTCTCCATGGTATTTATCATCTCATAAGGATGTCAAACAAGTAATCAAATACAATGCAAACAAGATGGTACGCAATATGATAGTGATCATCAGTGTCTGTGGTAACCTGCAGGAAGAGAGAAGAGGGAGAAGAAGAAGAGAAATTTGCCTGGTTACACATTTTATATTTAAAACATGATTAAGATTTCACCCAGCCAAAAGTCGGGGAGGGCAATCCCAGCAGCAGGACACCATGGGGCAGAGAAAAGTGAGCAAGAACTGGATCTGGGTAGAACCTAGGGCATAGCTAGACTTGAATAAAAGTATAATCGGTGACAATCAGAGAGGTCTACAGGGACCAGACGTGTTAAGTCTCATCTGCCACATTGTGGAGTTGGGAATTCATCCTGAAAGCTGAAGAAAACCACTGAAGGAAGTTCAAAATGTTTTCTATTTACTAAGATATCTCTGGAAGTCTAATGGAAGATAGAATTGAGGAGTTTAAAGCTGGGGACAGGAAAAGACTCAGAACCCAGAATCATCAGAAAAGGACTAATTTCAGAAAGGAATGTAACAAATTCAGAACTGTTATAGTAATGTTTTAAAGCTTCAATGCTTAAAATATAAATGCTCAGCCACCTATAGCTCTTCAGTACTTGAAAGAATTTACCTCCAAGTGTTCTAGTTAATTCTGATATCATAATGTAATATTTGCTGGAATCACAGAACTCAGTTATGAATTTTTCATCCTTTTTATAAATAACACATCTTATAACGAATTTTTTACATTCTATAATTTATTTTTGTGTAAATATAAGATGGCCATTGAACTGATATCCTTATTAAGAAGAAAATATTTAGTAATATTTAGTAAATGGTAAACAATCCCAGGTAAACCTGGAAATAAAACAGCCACTTTTGTTCCATTAAAACACCAAATACCAGCCATTAAACTATTCTTCCTTTCTGATATTATTTATAAATTAAGTATAGGCTGAAGAAAACGAGTTAATACGTTATTTCCTATTTTAATGAGATTTTAGTATTATATTGTGAAATTAAGAAATCTCAAGATCTTTAAATATTTTTTCCTTTGGAATGTTTTTTGGAAGGATTGAAAATATAGTAGAGTCCTCATACACCCTTCACCCAGCCTTCCCTCTCAAGTGTTTCTAATGAAAAGAAATCAGTGTGAGCTTTTGCCACAGTTTTCTAGAAGCTCTGTTTAAGATGCCAGTGTTTTCACAGCTGCAGAAATTAAAATGCCTAGAGGAAAGTCAGGTCAGCAAAGGCAAAACAGAGAATAGAAATCTTTAATGAGAGAGATAACCTTATTTTGAAAGAAGTATTAAGTGCAGCATCAACTGTTCAGATATTACTACAACTTAGATGGATCAACTATTTCTAGTTATGTGTGATCTGTAGTTTACAGTCCACATTCTTTTAATACATATTTTAGTCCCAGTGTTTTTATGGCATAAAGTGAAAATTCATGAGTTGACTCCGATTTCCCATTATAAATCTCTAGGAGGATTCTCACAAGCCTCCAGAGATAAAATCTGAAGCTTTGTGGGTTACATAAACTGGAGAGGTCAATAATGATGCCTCTATACCCAGAAACATCACCCATGTAGTATTACAGAGAGTTTCATTACATAAGGTCTCAGATGACTAGGGATTTTCACATCCATTTGGTTCATATTCTGAATGGCTAATGAAAAACTGAATAATTACAAAAATTAATATAACTGCTTTGGATTTGCTCTAATCAGTAAAGAAACACTTAAGCATTATGAAAGCTCCTGTCATAGTTCTGATTTGTATTTTTCCTGCATTAATTAAAAGTTGGTTTTAATCCAAGTATCAAAGAGGAAGACGAGAAACAAACACTTTAGAAAACTAATAAGGTCATCTGAGGAATTCTATGGTAAAACTTCAAGATTTTTTTGAAGTTTTCCTAATTATGTTCAAACACATATATGATGGTACAACTTTTTGTACTTTAAAAAAGCATACATATGAAAACATCTAGTATATGTGTTTATCTTTTACCCATAAGTTTCTCTTTAAAAAAGAAAAAGTAGGTGTAAATGACATTTTTCTTTGTTAGAAAACTGCATTCTAAGCAACCAGCAAAATCTGGACTTGGGAAAACAGGACAAATGTCCTAGCTTCATAAAATGGAAAAAAGAGAAGAGAGGAAGGGGAAGAACCTACAGATTAAAAGATATTTAAGAGATAGAACTAATCACACTGTATTGACATTATTTGAATCCCAGTCCAAACAAATGAAGTCTAAAAAATGTTTAAGACAAACAGGAAAGGGGCGCCTGGGTGGCTCAGTGGGTTAAAGCCTCTGCCTTCGGCTCAGGTCATGATCCCAGGGTCCTGGGATCGAGCCCCGCATCGGGCTCTCTGCTCAGCAGGGAGCCTGCTTCCTCCTCTCTCTCTGCCTGCCTCTCTGCCTACTTGTGGTCTCTGTCTGTCAAGTAAATAAAAATCTTTATTAAAAAAAAAAAAGACAAACAGGAAAACGTGAACACTGGACATTAGATTAAGGAATTACTAAGGTGCAATAATGTCTCTATCACTTCAAGCTATACGTTGAAATGTTTACAAATAAAATTATATAATTTCTGGGATTACTAAAAAATAATCTGGGAACAGTGGAGGGTAGGAGGTAGGTATTGATAAAATACTGGCTATGAATTAAAAATGCTTAAAGATGCTAATGGAAACGTGAAGTTTGTTACACAATCTCCTCTCATTTTATAAACATTTAAAATTTTCTGTATTTCAAAAAATGTATTCTAAAACCAGTTCTGTGACTGACTAAACATAAAAACCATGAGAAAAATTAGTTAACCCCTTTTGTTTCTTCAAATGGTAAAAGAGATAAAACCCAGTTTAATTCACATTCATTCAGTAGATACAATATTCATTCCCACTCCAATAATTGCTTTTTGTTTTCTCAAAGTTCATCACAATTGATATCAAAAACAAACATATCATCTAACTCTACAGTATCATCTTAAGAAACAGTAATTTATTGATTTGTGTATGTATTTTTCAACCAATATTTTTCAACCAATACACCTGAAATAAAGATACAACTTAAAAAAAAAAAAAAAAACACCAAATTCTGACCTCATTGTCTAATAGTGCATAAAATAAACAAAATTGATGCAGTGAGGCAAAACTCAAAGTAGGTGAGTTTAAACTGTACTTGTTTTTCTAGTACAAAAACAAGATTTTAGACACCCTCCTCCATAGAAGCATCCCTCATGCTGATCATAAGTGTCTCTTCTCCACTAAAAATAGGGAAATTCTCATTCATGTTGACCAAGTAAGACAGGGTTCCCTTTCATGTAGCCAGAAAAATACTTTTCGTCCTCAGGGCAAGATGCAGTGGGGATTTTAGGGATAGTCAACAATGAGGTCTCTGTTTTTTCATCCTTCCCTCTTCTCCTTTACAAAAATGGACCTATCACCAAGGAGAATGACAGCACGTATCACAGAGGAAATGCAGCTGAAGGAACAAGGCATGGTCCTCACGTGATCCTTTGGGTCATCACCACCACTGTCAGTGCTTCATCAAATTATTTTCTTTTCAGTGATTAGAAATAGGCCAACAGTGGTAAGCATGCCCCAACTTGAGCCTCATCTCCATGGACTGAACAGATCTTTAACTCAGCTTGTTCAAAAAGGCCCACAAGCAAACAGGGCCCTGGTGTTTTATGATGCCCATTCAATTAGGATACATGCAGGATCATTTTCTAACTCTTAGTGAACATGGATAAAATGGTGTACGCACAGCTGTCCCTTTTTTCTTCCTTCCCTCCCCTTCACTTCCCCTGACCTAGTAACAAACCAGATAAGAAAACTTTAAAATGTTTGGTTGCATAGTTTATCTCAAATCACTGCCTGTATACAATGATAGTCACTGACTTCTTAAGCCTTGTTGAAATGCAAAACATTCTGTTAGGAAGTCAAGAGACGTTACATCATCTTCCACAAAGCTGGTTTTCTCTTTCTATTTTGAGAAATGTTTCTTTACAATGTCATGCCTTGTGGGTGGAGACAGACAGATACAAGTAGGTGCCTTAGTGAAAGCAGTGTGTGACAAACTCAGATTTCAAGAGAGATGTTAAAATGCAGGCATCACGGACTTGAATTTACAGGTGCATCAACAGTTGAATCTTCTAGAGACTGCGCTCACCTACAGTTTTTCAAGCATCATTCTTTTCTCTGGGTGCACTGAAGGCTCCTAGATTTACAGATATTTTAGTTTGATTCATTCTCTATACTCCAATATAGTTTGAAAATTTTGATAGTTTCCTTAAACCTTCCACTTGCCAGTGTAACAATTTCTACCTCATTACTATATAGTACAGAAATATAAAGGAATAAGCATATTATGCCTGTTAATTTTGAGTTTAAATATTTTGGATGCATGTCACTGACCTGATTCTCTTCATATCAGCTTTCTTTGACCCCAAGACTCCATCATTTTTTCCTATTACTCTTTGTTTTTATTCTCTATCTTGTATCCATCCCCATCAGTATCTTTCATCTGGGTTCCTGATTATTTAACATCTTGCTGTTTCACTTAATGTAATGCATATTTAATACTTTCTGAGCAAAACCATTCACCAATGTGAGAAGTTGGACTCAGAAAATGGAATGGGATGCCTTTAGAGCATACAGCCAGATATGGTTCACTAAATCCGTCATCACAGAACCCTTCCAAATACAAAGTTTCCTCATCTTCATCAGAGTTCTCACATATAAGGATAGGGCCACCTAGCTGGCTCAGTCAGTAGAGCATGAGATTTTTTTTTTTATTAACATACAACGTATTATTTGCCCCAGTGTACACGTCCGTGAATCGTCAGGCTCACACACTTCACAGCACTCACCACAGCACATACCCTCCCCCAATGTCAATAACCCAGCCACACTATCCCTACCTACCCCCCGCCAGCAACCCTCAGTTTGTTTCATGAGATTAAGTGTCTCTTATGCTTTGTCTCCCACCCGATCCCATCTTGTTTCATTTTTTCCTTGCCTACTCCCCACAACCCCCCCTCTCAAATTCCTCATATCAGAGAGAGATGATCATTGTTTTTCTCTGATTGACTTATTTCGCTCAGCATAATACCCTCTAGTTCCATCCACCTCGTTGCAAATGGCAAGATTTCATTTCTTTTGATGGCTTCATAGTATTCCACTGTAGATATATACCACATCTTCTTTACCCATTGATCTGTTGATGAACATCTAGGTTCTTTCCATAGTTTGGTTATTATAGACATTGCCGCTATAAACATTTGGGTGCACGTGCCCCTTCAGATCACTGCATTTGTTATCTTTAGGGTAAATACACAGTAGTGCAATTGCTGGCTCATAGGTTAAGAGCATGCGACTTCTGATCTCAGGGTCTTGAGTTTAAGCCCCCACATTGGGTGTAGAGCTTATTTTTAAAGAATTTGGAGAAAAAAATATCCTTAAAAATATATATATATATTTATATATTTATATATATATAAATATATATGTGTATATATATTTATATATATTTTATATATATTTCATATTTATATATATTTTATATATATTTATATATAATATATAATATAAATATATATATATATATATATATTTTTTTTTTCAATCACAGAGTGAGCCTGTTAGATCACAGGTGACTGGGCCCTAAGTTTGGGACAGGGTCTGTGAGAATTTATATTTCCTTCAATTCCCAAGTAAGGCTTGGGCTGCTTGGCAGAGCCACACTTTGAGAACTGTTTTACGTGAATCTCTAATTATTGTTTCTTTCTGTTGTTTCCATTCAACTTACTTCATACTTATTTCTATTTTTCCTTATATTTGGAATAATTCAATAAATTCTAGTCTAAAAATGGTCCCATCCCACCAAAAATAGTGAATGATAAAAATAATGGTCTATGAGATTTTATTTAATCTCCGTACCCTTTATATTTATGGTTACTGACAACAGGTCCATAGTTGTAAAACAAAAACAAAAACAAAAACAAAAAAAAGGAGGGAAGGGAGGGAGGGAGGGAAAGACAGTCAGGGAGGCAAGCTGGCTTTACCTACATTATCTGTTGTATATTTATAATTTTTCTATGGATTCAATTTTATAGGTAAGCAATTTGGAGCTCACAGAAATTGAGCTGCCCAAGGGAAATCTCCCAGTACATGGAACTAGAATTTAACCCTAGGATTCATGTAGGTGACGTCCCCTGCCATCCCTTCCTATTCCAAGTAGAATCCTCAGACCAACAACACTATTGTCCCCTAGGAGTTTGTCAGGACTAGAGACTCAGATCCTATCTCAGACCTACTGAATCAGAATCTGCATTTTAACAAAATCCCCAAACAAATCACAAATCTCCCAGGTGAGAATTGCAGTTTGAGAAACACCACTGCACACTTCTGTGCCTCCCTTAAAACAAATAACTTGAGTTAACTTCTTTCTTCCCCCAACCAATGTAAATACTAGTATGCACTTTTCTGTACAATTCAGCTTTCTCACTCAGGCTGGGGTGGGAAGTTTAGGAAGCATATATGTGTAATTTAATTTTTCCTAAGCCCAAACAATTTGCAGACTCTATTTCTAGGTCATGTTAGAATTTCATGTACATCTAGCTTTTTTGGAGATTAGAAATGGATACCACTGTCTTCAAATAATTTTATTTATTTTATTTTATTTTTTTTTAAGATTTTTTATTCATTTTATTTGACACGCAGAGATTACAAGTAGGCAGAGAGGCAGGCAGAGAGAGAGAGGAGGAAGCAGGCTCCCTGCTGAGCAGAGAGCCCGATGTGGGGCTCGATCCCAGGACCCTGGGATCACGACCTGAGCCGAAGGCAGAGGCTTTAACCCACTGAGCCACACAGGCGCCCCGCTTCAAATAATTTTAATTACAAAAACAGATGAGACGCAAGTGTTATGTTTTCACAGAAGGTTAAATGATTGTTTTTTGCGTTTTCATTAGAGGCACTTCCTTTCTTCCAAAACCCCTCCCAAGGGATCACACACAAAGTTGAAACCTAGTAATATCCGTTTACTTGCTTTTAATTAAATAATAGACACAGTGCATAACTCTGGATTTTTTTGAGCACTTAAAAAATTAAGTAAAATTGGATTAATCCTTATTTTCAAATAAAATCCCTCACCAAAGATCAGCTCAAAGACATTGTTATTTTAACATGTTATTTTATAAGCTAAAATAAAGACTGAGGCCAAGCAAAACTGTATCAATACTATGCCAGAAGCCTTCAAACAGGCATGGAGATCTACAAAGTAAATTAAATTTTCTGTTACTATCTCAGACTCATGACCCTCTCCCTCAACCCTTCATCTAAAATTGCCACAAATGTTCCGTAACTGGGTCAGGGCATACTTGCTTGGGGGAAGAAAGACATATTAAAGAACATTCAATTATGTCTCAGACATAAGGAGCAAGTGAAGCAAATGTAATATCCTGTCATAAGATTCGAGCATAATTTTCCACTGTGTCCCAGCTTTCATCCTCAATTGTCAACATGTGACTATCTTCCCTGACAGTCACCAAGAATACTTTGACTAAATCACTGGAACTTATTTTTATTCAGTATTTGTTTTGTTCTATATATATACCATTTGTCTTGTCTATAAAATTGGTCTTCCCATGAGATCAGATCAGCATTATGTTATGCATTAAAGTCTGAAATGGGTTCCACAGTTCTATCTTTTCTTTTCCTCAAGATTATAGTTTGATTTCCCTTAAATGCCAAACTATAGGAGAGAAACGGCCAAATTTACCTTATCACATGAGGTTATAACAAGGTGGGCACTTGGAACTCAGCAGGTAAGTGCTAAATTGCCTATTCAGGACTCTGAACTTACTCAAGGTCAAAAGGAAAAGTAAAGCACAGTAACTGGCAAACTTAGCTTCATCATTCATGACTCTTCTGCTGAATCATTAGCTCCTTGCTGGCACATTCAGCAGCTTCTTATATCAAATGTCCCAAAACCGCAGTCTCTTGATGCACACATATACCCTAGGCATCCAGTGAGCCAAAGTTAGAAGAAAGAATGCAAAAAATAAATAAATAAATAAATAAATCAGATCAGAACATAATGCCTTACTATAAAGTAGCAAGATTGATTTCAGAAATCAAAGAAATAGGTCTCATCACAATACAGTTAAAAGATTATAGGCACAGATAAAGAAATAGATTTAAGTATAGATATATGTACATAGATTAAATATACTAGACAATTATTTTGGCATAGAGCTTACCTGTAATCATTTCCACAAGATTTTTCTTAATATTTCTGGTCTTTGGGTTAACAAAAAAAATTTCATGGGTTCCTTCATTGAACTACTAAGAGCTAATAACAAAAAGGCTGCAGATAATGCATAAATGTTCCCACATAGAGAAGAACAAAGGAAAAGACAGAGCAGGTGATCACAGAAGCAATGTCACACTGGAACAACATGGCCAGATTTCCATCTGACAGTGCCACCAAGAGAAAATTCATGACGCAATGTAATGGTTACCTACCATGTTGTCAACCTCCCTAAGCTGGAAATACACACAAATTGCAACTGACTTAAGTTCTTAGAAATATTCCTTAATTTAAAATTAATTTATTTTAAAAATTTTCACTTTAATATTTTCAGTCTGTATCTGTTTACTTGATGTTTACAGAAACATCAAATCTCAAACTTGTTTCGTTAAAAAAAAAACAAAAAACACTTCTAAAGTTACCTCCTTATAATGGAACATCCTTTTCTATGGATTTGACTTGCCTGTTCATTTATACACTTCAACAATTTACCCCAGTTCATCATATCTTTTAACACTTTTACTTGCAAACTTAGCCCTGATTCTCTTAGTATGTCCTTATTTGGAGATTTTTTTTTTTTTTTGGTCATTTACCCTGAACTTGCTTCATTGCTATTACAGATTTCTTGGGATGTGTTAGCCAAACTGCAGATAGCATTCCAGACAGCACCACAGGTGGTGGTGTCTTGCATTAAAAGCTCAGAATTGTAAAAACCAGAATATAATCTTCCAGTACTGGGTATGATGGCATCCTGACTGTTCATAGTCAAAACGACCAGAAAACAATTTCTAACATCAACAAAATCATTGATGATTTCCATGGTTAAATCCCTGGAAACAGATTTTTAGAACAAGGAGTATACATGGGAAAGGGGTTCTTGCCAATTAAAGTGAAGGTGGGGGTAGCTTCCCCTCAGACTACATAGAGGAAGAGAATATCCATCTCCTTTTTGACACTTCAGGAATGATATTCTACAGGCCACTTCCTTACCCTGACACTGAACAACACTTCCATAATTGGGTCCATATTTATTCTCAGAAATTTAATTTAAAGAAGATGTGGTTTTCAGGTTGCCTGGGTGGCTTAGTGAGTTAAGGGTCTGCCTTCAGCTCAGGTCATGATTCCAGAGTCCTGGCATCAAATCCCACATTGGGCTCCTTGCTCAGTAGCCTGCTTCTCCCTCTGCCTGCCACTTCCCCTGCTTGTGCTCTCTGTCTGATAAAGAAAGTTGGGAGAAAAGAAAAGAGAAGAGAAGAGAAGAGAAGAGAAGAGAAGAGAAGAGAAGAGAAGAGAAGAGAAAAGAAAAGAAAAGAAAAAAGAAAAGAAAAGAAAAGAAAAGAAAAGAAAAGAAAAGAAGGAAGAAAAGGGGAAGGGGAAGGGAAGGGAAAGAAGGAAGAAATGGTTTTCAGTTCTTCCCTATGTTAATGCCCCTGGTTTACCAAAGGCTGCAATAACAGGTAGGAGGTTAACTGTCAGATTAACCTAGGATACAGAATAATCAACTATACTTTTAAAATGTGCTAAGATTAAAGTCTAAAAAGCATCATTAAAGGGAACAATTAGCCCCAGCATTCCTTCCACCTAATTCTCACCATTCGTTCTTAAGTGTGTATGAATGTGAGAGAAGATGTGTATGTATTACAGGAAGAGGCACTAAAGGGCAAAAAGAAGTAAAATCTTAAAAGGCATGCTTCCCTATACTGAAATGAAAGTGACAAACTCCATTATGTATAAGCTCTGAAGCCACTCCTCATCTATGAAATATAGATAAGGATAACTCAGATTTTTATGAGTAACAAGAGAAACTGTACATGCCCAGCGTTTCCTGAACTAGATTGACTTCACAGATATGTTCATGAGTATTATATCATTACCAATGTTATGTAACCTTGGTCCTCAAGGCAGGCCAGGCAAAGGTTGATCATATCATCCTTCGGAATATTCAGAGTTTAAAGAATGAAAAGGTGAATGAGACTACTCCATATTTCAGACATTACAGAAGCAGGATATAATACTTTAAGTATGCCACTCTGCCCAGCTGTATGATCTTGGATAAAATATTTCTAAACTTTTCCATCTGTCGACAAGAAATGATTACATCTTTCTTAAACAGTTACTGAGGGCATCCAAAATGATAAACTATAAAAGAAACATGGCACATAATAAGCACTCTAATAAAGACTAGTTATTATTATTAATCAATAATACATGTACATGCATCCACAGATATCTAGTAGGCCTCTCCACTAAATATAATAGTTGATCTCTATGGATAAATAGCTTAATGGAAACATAGCAAAGCTGTTGAACTCTAAATCTAGTCAGGCTTGCCTCATGTTTCAAGCACTGAATTATATTTGACATTTCATTTAAGAATATCAATAACTTAATGGATGCCAAACCCCCACACTCACTTTAGAAAGATGTGATTTTGAAAAAAAAAATAAAGTCTTCCTCATTATTATTTGGATAACGGTATATTTAAAACTGTTATTTGACAAATTTTTCTTGTATAATCCAACGTTTTTGCAAATGCATATACTTTTTATTTATTGGTATCTAAAATGTAAAGAATTCTACATGACAGAATCTCTACTAACACTGTAGAGTGGATTTTAGAATACTGATTTTAAAAGCTGGAAATTAAAGTTAGAACAAACATGACTCTGGCCAACTGGGAAGATGGTAGAATAGGAAGATCTAAGCTCACCTTGGCCTGGGGTACAACTGGAGAACATCCATGTCAGCAACAAACCCAGTAAATGACCCAAACAGGCAGAATAATTCTACAACTAAAGGCAGGGAAGAGGCCACAACAAACAAAGTAGGATGAGCACCGTCTGGGAGCAAAACACACCTTGGCCCTCCCTGGTCGGAAAGAAGCTAGAGATGCAGAGAAGGGTAGAAAACAGACTTGCACATTGGAGAGCCACAAATCTCCGTAATATTTGTTTTCAAAAATGAGAGGGGCCGAATTTTGAATTTTTGAGTGAATACCAGCGGAAATTAAAGCCCAAAATTTTACAGATAGGGGGCCCAGCTTAGGGAGAGCCCAGAAGGCATTAGGAAGCAGAGTCCCCGCTCTTAAAGAGACAGCACAACAACAACCAACCAGGGCAGACACTGCACAGAATCAGTGGTTTGAAAATGCCAGGGGCAGACAAGAGGGAAAATGACTGGCTTATCTCAGAGTTGGCCCAGAGAGAGGGATCATGGCTTCCCATGTAAAGGAACAAAGGAGATGTCAGATGTCATTTCTCTCCCCAGCCCCAAGCCCCCCAGGAGAAAAAAGCAACTGCCTCCTACAAGAATCAAAACAGCACAGACCCTCCTTACCTAACTTGCTTGCACCAAGCCATATCCCTTCTAGTCCCCTTCCCCCAGAAGATCAGCACAAACCCTATCACACCACACACACCTGCACTATTATGCAGGACCTCAGTTCCGGCAACAGTGGGGGGCGGGTCTCATTTCACAAGGAGAATGCCACACACCTTGCTGCCTACAAAAGGCAATTAGAGCCTCTGCAGGTAATCGGACTGAAGCAAAAAGAGGCCAAGACTCAACAGCAGAGCATACACAACACATAGGACACACTCCTTGAAGCGCCAGGCCCTAGGGAACAGGAAACACTGCACTCCAAGGCATTACAGGACCTCTTCTTCATAAAGCTATTACTGTTAAGACCAAGAGAAGTAGTTGACTTTCCTAACCCACAGAAATACACACATTAAATCAAACAAAAGGAGGAGACAGAGAAACATCTCCCAAATGAAAGAGAGGACCAAACCACAGCAAGACCAAAGTGAATGGACATAAGTAATATGCCTAAGAAAGAACTTTTAGTAATAATCATAAAGAGACTCACTGGACTTGAGAAAACAGTGGAGGATACCAGTGAGACCTGTAACACCAAGATAAAAAGAATCAATCAGATCAAGAATACAATAAATGAAATTAAAAATACACTCGATGGAGTAAGTAACAGGCTAGATGAAGCAGATGAATAAATTAATGACCTGGAAGACAGAGTAATAAAAAGTAACCAAGCTGAGCAAAGGAGGAAAGAAAATTATGCATATTGAGAATTTTAGGGAACCCAGTTATTCCATCAAGTGTAATAATATCCACATTATAGGGATTTCAGGAAAAGACAGAGAAGGGGACAGAAAATTTACTTGAAGAAATAATAGTTGAAAACTTCTCTGATCTGGGGAAAGAAATAGATATCCAGATCCAGGATGCACAGAAAGTCCCCTAAAAAATTCAACCCAATTCAAGACACACAGGAATTAATATAGAAAAAGTAATGATACAGAAAAAAAAATTTAAGCATCAAGAGAAAACAAGACAATCACATACAAGGGACACCACATAAGGAAACTCTGTGGACCAAAAGGGAGTGGCATGATATATTCAAAGTGATGAGAGGGGAAATCTGCAGCTAAGAAAACTCCATCCCAGCAAGGCTATTGCTCAGAACAGAGAGATGGAGCTTCTCAAACAACAACTAAAAGAGTTCATGAACATTGCACCAGCCAGAAGGAATATTAAACAGGTCTCTGAGTGGAAAGCAAGACCATAAGTGACAACATGAAAAGTGAAAAGCAAAAAAGCAGGAAAAACAAATGTTTCTGTCACGAACAGTAAAGGCATTCACGAAATAAAAGAATGTAAGATATGATACCATATATCTAAAATGTGGGAGGGAGAGGAGTAAACAATGGGTTTAAATTTAAGCAACCATCAATTTAATATAGATTGCTATATGCAGAAGATGTTATACATAAACATAGTAATGGGATCAAAAATCACTGAAAGATAAAAAGAAAAAAGAGAAAGGGATACAAATAGATCACTAAAGAAAGCCAACAAACCATGAAAAACAGCAATAGAAGAAAGGGTCAAAGAAAATCTATGGAAACAACAGCAAAACAGGTAAAAAAATGACAATAAATATATACCTATCAATAACCACTTTGAATATAAATAGACTAAAACTCCTAATGACATAGGGTGACAGAATGGATTTAAAAAAAGCAAGACCTACCTGCATGCTGCCTACAAGACACCCATTTCAGACCTAATGACACATGCAGATTGAAAGTGACAGGATAGAGAAATATCTATCATAAATAAGGATGTCAAAAAGGAAGCTGAGTTAGCAATTCTAATATAAGACAAAATAGATTTTAAAACAAAAACTAACAGGGGACAAAAGGATATCATATACTAATAAAGGAGATATCCAATAAGAATATATAACAATTGTAAATATTTTGTGCCTAACATTGAGCACCCAAATATATAAAATGGTTAATAGCAAACATCAGGAAAATAATTGACAGTAATACAGTAGTTGTAGGGCACCTTAATACCCCAGTTACATCAATGAACAGATCATCCAAACAGAAAATCAACATGAAAAGAGTGGCTTTGGTCCACCCTAAAACAGAATACACATTCTTTTCAAGTGCACATGGAACCTTCTCCATAATAGATCACATATTAGGCCACAAAACAAGTTTTAAGATACTCAAAAAGATGAAGTCATGCCAGTGCATCTTTTCTGATCATAATGCTATAAACCTAAAAATCAGCCATAAGAAAAAAATCTGGAAAGAGCACAAATAAATGGAGGTTAAATCCCATGCTACCAAACAATTAATGGGACAATCAAGAAATCAAAGAAGAAATCAAGAATTACACGAAAACAAATAAGAATGAAAACAATGGCCCCAAATCTTTGTGATGCAACAAAAGCTGTGCAAAGAAGAAGTTTATAGCAATACAGGCCTGTCTCAAGAAGAAAAACCTCAAACACCTAACCTCACACCTAAGAGAACTAGATAAAAGAATAAACAAAACCCAAACCCAGCAAAAGGAAGGAACAGAGATTCAAGCAAAAACAGATGATATAGAAACAAACTAACAACAACAACAACGAACAGAATACTAAAACCAGGAGCTGGTTCTTTGAAAGCATTAACAAAATTTAAAACCTCTAGAAAAACTCATTGAGAGAGAGAGAGAGGACCCAAATAAACAAAATTACCCAAAAAGAGAACACCACCACCACAGAAACACAATTTTAACAGAATATTATGAAAACCTACATGCCAACAAATTAGACAACTTGAAAGAAATGGATAAATTCTTAGAAACATACCACCTACCAAAACTGAATCAGGAAGAAACAGAAAATTCAAACAGACCAATCATCAGTAATGAAATTGAAATAAAATTAAAAAAAAAAATCCCAAAAAAACAAAAGTCCAGGACCAGACAGCTTCCTAGGTGAATTCTACCAAATATAAAATGAGAAGTTAATGTCTATTCTTCTCAAAATATTCCAAAAAATACAAAAAAGGGAGGAAACCTCCAAATACATTCTATGAAGCCAATATCACCCTAACACCAAAACCAGATAGACACCACAAAAAAAAGATAACTATAGGCCAATCTCTCTAATGAATATAGATCCAAAATCCTCAACAAAATATTAGCAAACCAAATGCAATAACATATTTAAAAAATCATACACCAAGACCAAGTGCACTTTATTTCTGAGATGCAAGGGTGGTTCAATATTCTCAAAACTTATCAACAAGAGAAAGGATTAAAACTGCATGATCATTTTAATAATGGCAGAAAAAGCATTTGACAAAGTATAATATCCATTTATGATTTTAAAAAAAAGTGGAAGAAGAAGAAACCTCTGCAGAGTAGGGCTAGGTCTAGAGGAAATATATCTCAGCATAAAAATTCATTAAATGAAAAACCCACAGCCAACATCACAGTCAGTAGTGAAAAACTGAGAGCTTCTCCCCTAAGCCCTAGGACAAAGATGTCCACTCTCACCACTTTTATTCAACATAGTCTTAGAAGTCCTAGCCATAGCAATTAGACAAAAAAGAAATAAAAGGCACACAAATTGGTAAGGAAGAAGTAAAAGTCTATTTGTAGATGACATGACACTATATATAGAAACCCTCAAGCCTCCACCAAAAACCTTCTAGAACTGATAAATGAATTCAATAAAGTCACACAATACAAAATCAATGTGCAGAAATCTGTTGTATTCCTATACACTAACAATGAAAGCAGCAGAAAGTGAAATTTAAAAAATAATCTCATTTACAATTGCACAACAACAAAATATCTAGAAATAAACTTAACCAAAGAGGTGAAAGACCTGTACTCTGAAAACTATAAAACACTGATGAAAGGAATTTAAGACAACACAAAGAAATAGAAAGACATTCCATGCTCATGGCTTAGAAGAACAAATATTGTTAAAATGTCCAGACTACCCAAAGCAATCTACAGGTTTAACCCAATGTCTGTTAAAATGCCAACAGCTTTTTTCACAGAATTACAGCAACATCGAAAATTTGTATGGAAGCCCAAAAGACTTCAAAACAGCAAAAGCAAACTTGAAAAAAAAAGACAAAACTGCAGGTATCACAATTCCAGACCTCAAGTTATATTATAAAGCAGTAGTAATTAAAAGAGAGTATGGTATCAGCACAAAAACAGACACATAGCTTAATAGAACAGAAAACCCAGAAATAAATACACAATTATATCCAATTAATCTCTGACAAAGGAGGAATGAATAGCCAATGGGAAAAAGACAATCTCTTCAATAAATGGTGTTGGGAAAACTGACAGCAAATGCAGAAGAATGAAACTGGACCACTGTCTAAGCCCACACACAAAAATAAACTCAAAATGGGTTGAAGACCTAAACATGAAGCCTGAAACCATAAAAATCCTAGAAGAGAGCATAGGCAGTAATCTCTCTGACACCAAATATAGCAACAGTTTCTAGATATGTCTCCTGAGGCAATGGAAATGAAAGCAAAAATAAACTACTGGGACTACATCAAAACAAAAAGTTTCTGTACAATGAAGGAACAATCAACAAAACTAATAGGCAACCTACTGAATGGGAGAAAATATTTGCAAATGACATAGCTGATGGGTTAGTACCCTAAATATATAAAGAACTGATACCACTCAACACCCAAAGAATAAAAAATCCAATTAAAAATGGAAAGACATAAATAGGTATTTTCCCAAAGAAGACATAACAGATGGCTAAGAGACACTGAAAGGATGTTCAACATCATTCATCACCCAGGAAATGCAAATCAAAACCATTCCTGTCAGAATGGCTAAAATCAATACTCAAGAAACAGCAAGCATTGGCAAGGATGTGGAGAAACAAGAACGCTCAGGCACTCTTGGTGGGAATGCACACTTGTGCAGCCACTCGGAAAAATGGTGTGGAGGTTCCTGAGAAAATTAAAACTAGAACTACTCAATGACCCAAGAACTGCACTAATGGGTATTTACTCAAAGAAAAACAGTAATTCAAAAGGATATATGGACGCCTATGTTTATAGCAGCATTATTTACAATAGTGAAATTATGGAAATAACCCGTGTCCACTGATAGATGAATGGATAAAGAGGTGATATTTATATTCAGTGGAATATTATTCAACCATTAAAAAGAATGCTATCTTGTCATTTGCAATAATAGTATTATACTGTTTAGCTCTAAGTGAAATAAGTCAGTCAGATAAAGACAAATACCACATAATCTCACTCATATGTGGAATTTAAGAAACAGAACAAATGATAAAAGGAGGAAAAAAGAAAACAAACCAAGGAACAGATTCTTAACTAGAGAACACAAATTGATGGCCACAGAGATGAGGTGGGTTGCAGGATGGAGGAAATAAGGAATGGACATTAAAGAGTACACTTATTATGAAAATAAAATAAAATAAAATGATATTTAAAAGCTGCTATGGGGCACCTGGCTCAATTGGTTAAGCATCTGACTTCAGCTCAGGTCATGATCTCAGGGTCCTGGGATCACACATTGGTCTCTCCACTCAGCCGGGAGTCTCCTTCCTCCCTTTCCCTCTGTCCTCTTTCTCTCAAATAAATAAAATCTTTAAAAAAAAGAAAGAAAGAAAGAAAGAGAAAATAACTCAAAAAAAGCTCCTATGAATATTCATATACAAAAACAAACAACTGCAGTTTGCCTTAAAAAAAAAAAAGAAAGAAAGAAAGAAAAACTTGGTTCAAATCCCTACTCTGATACTCACTACCTGTGTGATTCTTAAAGACTGTATTTTCCAAAGACAGCTGCAACAGTTTCTCCCATCCCCTATGTTCTTCATACAAAGCACCTTGATATTTATCCGTTAAGTGGTAAGGTAGATATCCTTTCCCCTTGAATCTGGGAAGACCTTTGTAAGCATCTCAACCAAGAGAGTACTATAAAAGTGACAACTGAAACTTTCGTGGTTTAATCATAAAATAGCTCACACCTCTATTGTGCTTTGTTCATCTCCTTGGATCTTGGCCCCCATGCCTTATGCACACCTAAACTAGTGCATGTAGACAGCACACAGGGAGGCCATGTGTAGGTGTTCCAGCCAACATACAAGCTAAGAGCCCAATCAACAGCAACATCAACTACAACACACATGAATGAAAATATCTCTCAAAGATTACAACCCATATGTCCATCACCCTGGCATTCAACCATTCCCACTGCAGCCCTAGACTTCATGTCCTCACTCTGTCCTGACCAAAGTCCTGACCCACACAATCTGGGAGACTAATAAAATGGTTGTTGTATACCACTAACCTCGGGGTGATTTGTTATGAGCAATATTAACTGGTATAGTACCTGTGGAACAGTTATATATTCTCCCTAACTCTCACCTTCCTGAGTCTCTAACAGGAAGAAAACAGTATCTCTAACACAGGACCTAAGGTAGAATATATGACATAAGTAAAAATATTCAAGTGTAAATAATATTCACAGCTTTCTTCCTCCCCAGGCTGCTCAGGATTCTTTGTGTTGATCCGTACCAGGGAATTTGTAGTAATGATTAAGACAGGATATAAAAATAGAATATCGGAAAAAGATGAGAGACAGAATAAAAACACCAAAAGTCTCCTAAAAGAGTAAAAATATCCAGATATCTAAAGACAAATTTTCAGAAGTTTTGCTAAGAAACATATTTTAGGATACAATTTCAGGCAGCTTTGCTATGTAGCTATTGCAATATAAATTGAAGATACTTCTCAGTATCTTCAAGAAAGCTTTGGGATATGCAAACATTATAGTCCTTTGTATAAATATTTGTGTTTATACTGAATGACAATGTGCTGACTGGCCTTAAGGCAAGAGCCAAAGGACTCAGCTTTACTTGGGTTTTACCAAACTAAACATACTGCTTATTACATAGGAAATTAAGAATCTCTCATGGACAGCATCTCAAATAATAAGAACCCCAAAATAGAAAAATATTTAATGATTAATATTAGGATCTGATATATAAACCCTTATTAGCATTTTCTTAGCCACATAATTTGACTTCAGAGTACCCTGCTAGAAAAAATGAAGTTTTGTTTGGATTTCAACTTTTTTTGCATCAGAAAAATGCATTGTTTTAATCCTCTGAAAACAGGAGTCTTAAAATATAGATTATTTTAACAAATATTTACTGAATGCCTTTTTTTCTACTATGAACTCACATGCAGCAAGGATAATACAAAGAAGTATATGCATTTGCCCTTAAAAAGCCTATACTGGGAATAAAAGAAATAAGCATATGAGCAAGTAAATATTTAAGAGTCAGATTACAATTTAAGAAGAGAGGTCTTCATAGAAGATGTGAAAAAATACAGATCAAAAATGTAACACACTCAAAAAAAAAAAAAAAGTAACACACTGAAAGAAATGATGTCTATATTCTGAAAAAAATCTGAAAATTCTTCCCTGTACGTCAAAGTGCTAAGTGACACCCCGAAGGAGAAATAAGATTGAATATGCAGAAAAAAGGAAAAAAGGCATTCTGATCCAGGGTATAGAGCCAAAAAGCTATTTTCTGTGTTGGTTGGTTGTTGGCTAAAGCAGGTAAGTTATATATAAGAGAACACTATAAAAAAGTTAAAAAAAAAATTCTATGATGAGTTTCTCCTATAGTTGACCCCTGAACAGCACAGGTTTGAAATGTGTGGTCCATTGATACACAAATGTTTTCCAGTAAATACAGAATACTGTAAATGTATTTTCTCTTATGGTTTTCTGAATGTTTTTTCTAGTTTAATAATACAGAATACATTAACATTTAGAAAGGTGTTAATTGACAGGTTATATTATCAGCAAGGCCCAGTCAGCAGTAGACTACTAGTAGTTAACTTCTGGGGGAGTCAAAGTTATACATGAATTTACAACTGCACAGGGCAATGTCCAAGGATCAACTGTAGTCATCAAGGGATGGCTAACAACTTTAGAAGGGAACTGCAAGATGCAATCTTTTGTGATGCCTATTCTGAAAGCAGTGTGTACAGGATGAATTAAAAGAGAAACTGGAAAAAGGGTTATTAGTTACCACCAAGTACGTGATAATACAGACCTGAACCATCCAAGAATTGTATTTTGATATCACTAAGCATAATGCCTTAATTTAGAAATGATGAAACTTCAGACAAATCCCATGACTACATGAACTAAGTAAAATGGGGCAACTAGACTAGAAACAAAATGTTTAGATTTTCATTCCACTCCTTCTTTGATACTACAAAATACCTCTTAATTCTACATGTTAGTTCAATACCCTGGCAATTGATTACCTAGCCTCAGTTTTCATCTAAATAATCAATCTCACCGGAAGCCAGTAACCAGGGCTCAGCACCCTTCAAGAACAGAACAGATTTTAATAGCTCTTTGAACTCGCATATTCCAGTTTCTCTGTAAAATTACATCACATCACTGCCATGAAATTGTATTACAATAAGAGAAATATGTTTACATGAACCTCATCACAGCAAAGCTATAAGCTAGAAGTTTTCATCATAAAAAATTCAGTATTGATAGAGTGGGTCAACTTACTTACCACTCTTTACAGTTAAGGACAGGTCTCAGGCAGACACCCAAAGAGTGTGTACACAAGGCCACGTAATAACACTTTGTACATGTCTTAGTTACTCTAATATATTTATTTCTGCTTTGTCTCTGCAATGTGCTTAGAAAACTAGAAAAAGTGAGAAAGAAACAACAGTAATGGACACTCAACTTGTACTCTAGAACTGTGGAAACTTATCCCACTTAACACTGCAGAGTCATGAAGTTGTTCCCAACTCCTGGAAAAGTCACAATTCCATGATAAGCACTGTGGATGCATTATAGAAAAAGCTTTCTGAGGGCACCTGGGTAGCTCAGTCTGTTAAGCATCTGGCTCTTGATTTTGGCTCAGGTCATGATCTCAGAGTCGTGAGATGGAGCCCCCTATGGGAATCCACACAGTAGGGAGTCTGGTTAGGATTCTTTCTCTCCTTCTGACCATCTCTTCATAAACATGTACCCTCTCTTCCTCCCTCCCTCTCTGAAAGTCAAAGGAAGGTAGGAAGGAAGGAAGGAAGGAAGGAAGGAAGGAAGGAAAAACTTTCTGATAAAGTCTGGAGAATTTAATGGGTTTAGAAATAAGAACAATTTCATATTCTTAGGATTAACTGTAGCTAAATCTACTGTTTTAAATCTTATTCTGTATATGTTATTTGTTAAATTCTGGATTCTAATGTTTAAACAATGTATAAAGATTTGAGGGGTTTTTTTTAATGCTGAAAACGACTGTCTCCTTACAGAAAACATGAGGTTGTTCAAGGATCATGACCAAAGCCAAAGCATCACTACCAATTGGCTACAGTATATCAACTATATGCCAATTATTTTGAATAGTAACAATTTCCTGAAAATAACTCTCTTAAGCTAAACTCAGCAAACTCCTAAGTTAACATCGTCAGTGTCACAGCCACCAATTTTAAAAAACTGTTTAACCAAAATTTTCTCATAGTGGAGTCATCAACACCAACTCTTTCAATACCATTTCACATTCTTCCTGGTCTATCCCCCAAACAAAGCTACTTTGAAATATAAACAATTTGTAACCACTGCATTTATTTACACACATACACATTACATGTTATATATTATCTAATAATACTTTCCATACATGTAACAGTTTATAAATATAAAAGAAAATTCACATTGTCTGTAGAATCTTGCACACAGATACTATTTAAAAGTATTACAAAACCACTTTTTTATTCCTCCAAGTACACTAGATGCTAAGTGTATCTTTGACTATATTGTCTTATGCTATTTTTCTACTAAGTTACTTTACATCTTTACCACTTTGCCAAAAAGCAGCAATCCTCAAATCAGTCCACTGTAATATATGCCCAGATAGTAACATGTAAATATACATGATGAGTCAGAGGAAAGGTCTTTCTGAAGCTATTTTAAACAACTAGAATAAAGGAGAAATGATTTCAGCAGAGCAAGAATCAGCAGGGACAGGAAAGTGCCAACTCTGATTAGAAGTCTTGAAAGCACTAACTGCAGCATCTCAAGGTAAAATAGGATTTTCAATAACTCACCCTGCATCACAGCACTTGTAAGTGGTGAGAGGCGATTGGAGGGGGAAAGAGAATTTGACCTTTTCTTAGTGAAGTAAAAGAAGAAGTTCATCCACTGAACTGGAAGCTTTTAGTGGAGTGACTGGAAGACAAAGCTACATGCTTGAAAGGAACGGAAAGTGCAGAACTTGGCAGTTTTATCAGAGAATGTGCTTCAATCAGTTTACATTTGATTGAAACTCAAAGAATTCCTACAGAACCACTGAACAGTCACCTTTAAGATTTAAAATTTCTCATAAATTTCTCTATTAAAGTCAACATACACGGAACATTGCAAAATGCATTAAGCCCTTCAGAAAACATTACTGCATTGTATAGCATATCAAAGCATATTTAAATGTATCTCTGTAAGAGACAATAGAAAAATAGGATTTGTGAGATATCAAAATAACTGTCTTGTACACAATATAGCCCCTTTCTCTTTCCATGTAGCACTGCGATTTTTTTTTTTTTCATTTCACTGAGTATGTTTGGTGTTAGAAAGTCTCAGGTCTACTCTCCCATTGGATGAACACCCAGTTTTTTAAAAACCCATTCTAAATTAATGATCATGCTGAAAAGGCAACACATTGCAGAAGTTAAAGGAGGTTTTGTTTTACATTTGTAGCAAACTATTTGTTTCTTAAAAGTAAGTTTTAACACCTACTTAGGTTTCCTCTCCTTTATCATTTTAACCAGGTAATTTCATAAATCAGAGTAGTAGAGAGTTGTAATGGTTAGTCAACCCACATTCTGTCTCTTGGAAATGACTTTCAATAATTTAAAAGGAAGGGGGAAAAAAACAAAAAACAGGACTAGTCTGAATCTAAAGAATCTGATCGAGTCAAGACATTTCGTTTTACACAGCATCTTGCTCCAAAAGGCAATAAATGTTAGTTTCCTGAATGAATAATTAAAAAATGAAGATAACTGAATTATAATACTACTTATCCCTAGAACCAGATATATTCACCAGAAACCCACTAAGAATCTAAGAAAGAGAAATGTCACATTCCAATGGAAACACTAAGAAATAGAAAGAAAAAAAAAATTGTATAAGTGAATAAAAGGAGCAATCAGGAATTAAGTAAAGCAATGACTGAGCACGGTGGTCAGAATAATAGCTACCCAAAAATGTTCATACATTATTCCCCAAAACCTAGGAATATGTTCCCTTAATGACTCCCCCAAAATAAATTAATTAATGAAACTAGAGATCTTGAGATGGGAAGATCATCCTGAATTATGCAGGTAGATTCAATATAATCACCTTATGGGGATCCCTCTAAGACCTACGCAGGAGTGCCAAAATCAGAGGTGATGGGACAGTAAAGACAGAGGTCTGAGTGATGTAATTGTTGGTACTAAAGATGAAGGAAGGGGCCATGAGGTACGTAATGCAGGCAGCCTCAAGAAACTAAAAAGGGCAAGGAAACAAATTCTCCCCTTCAGTCTCCAAAAGAAATGCAATCCTGCCAACACCTTGATTTTAGCCCAGTAAATTCCGTTTCAGATTTTTAACTTCCAGAACTTTAAGATATTTGTGTTCTTTAAAGCCACTAAATTTGTGGTAGTTACAAGAAACAGAAAACTAATATACTGGACTAAACATTACTCTTTGATTTCTAAATCTGCTTTCAATTAAAAGGAGCCATTTTCATCTAAAGGTAAAAAGAGAATGAGCAAAAGAACACAAAGAAATACGTGAAATATTCTACTTTGCCCATTTTAAAGACTACTACTCAATCCAATCAGGTATATAATGCAGATTAACTGTGCATGCAGGAGGTGTGGCTCATGTTAAGGGAGAATCTATTCATCTATGACTTTTAAGTCAAAGTTAATTAGGCTGCAAATGCCATCTTGTCATCTGAAAGTTTCTTATCTCACATTCAAACTATGGTTACAAAGAATACTTCAGATTTTCAATTTAGAAATGACTACTTTCCTTTCTTCCTTGTTAGATCCTAATCAGCAAGGGAATTCATAATTAAAAATAACTCTAAACCTTGCAAGATAAAAAGCCAACAGTCCTATAATTCATATAAATATGCAAATTTTCTTTATGATTCTTTTAAATGAAACTGCTTTCTCCATTCTGCAAGGATGATAAGTTTCCTATTGCACTAATAACCTTTCAATATTATTAACTATGTTTTCCTTTTAGGTCTAAAATAAGTACCTGGTTGCTGGTTAAGAAAAATCTCCTGAGAGGAGTGGCTGCTAAATTGTGTTTGTTTCTATAAACACAAAATACATCATTAATCCAGTTTTATTCCAGAGAGGATAGTTGTTTTCCGTGCATTATGGTGATTTTATTGTCTCTTATTAAGGAATAATGGCAAACTAAAGCAACTGCATTAACACAGACTTGTAATAAAAAGTAACGTTTTTCCTTTTCTAATTAGTTACACTCATTTTATGAGAGAATGAAGCCTGATATGCTTGGTTATGTTTGAGCTGCAAAGTCTGTAAAAAAAAAAATAATAATAATAATAAAATAAATGCCTTCCATTGGTTTTTAGCACAGGTGTGCTAAGCTGCTGTGCACAACTGTTCCAAAAGCAAGGCCAAATGTTAGCTGAAAAGAACTCATCTTACCTCAAGAGGTTTCCCAACAACTACCTGCCAAAAAAGAAAAAAAAGAGAGAGAGAGAGAGAGAGCGAGCGCTTCCCAACAAAAACTGTATATTGAAATAATTGCTCCCTTGTGTAATTAATTAGGTCTGTAGCTGGCCATTTGCCTTGCTATAGGACCAAATATAGGCACAATTAGCTGCACTCGAGCAGTTACATACCTGCGGATTTGCAGTCACAAGTATAAAAACAGTAGGTGCCTTGAAAAATTAGCTCTCAGCAATTTGTATCTCACTTCAAACACAGCTACATATATTTTAATGACTTTCTTTAATAAATACAGCAGGTATGTCAATGAGATGCTTTCTCCTCCCCAACACCTGCGACTTTTCAGAATCTTCTCTGTTCTGTATAAATAAGTGAAGAGATTTATTCTGCTTGCCAAGGATTTTTTTTGCAAAAAAAAAGGAAAAATGTGTGCTAGACATTTGCATGGAAGGGAGTTACTCTGCTCATTATAAATGTCAGCTTTCTTTTCTATAAGTTCTAACTCTTAAGAAATTGGATGCTTATCTTTAATAAAGTGAAGGATTCTTTTTTTTTTCTTTACCCTAAAAGAAAAAAAAAATCATGCACTGATTTAATGGGGGATTTTTATTACCTTGATTACTTTCACAGAAATTAAATGCCAACGAACTGTGATACACTGGAGCCACCAAAGTGAGGTTCACTTCAATATCTGGCTAAATCTAAGGGTTGAGTTTATATCTGACTGTGGCCCACATAAAAGCCAGGGGGTCTATTCAGAATCACAAGTCAGTAAGTCTGTATATGTGTAAAGCTAATCCCGGTTGCCTTTTCCTAAGTATATGGCCAAGGTGGAAGGACAGAAAGCTCAACAATGGATTAGGAAAAATGGCCCTACAGAACTGATCTCAGAAATGGTTTTAGTACCTTCTTGACATATGACAAGCAAGTCCTATTATGTGTGAGCACATCCCTATTTACTCACAAGTTCCTACAGAAAATGTTCAAGAGAAACTGTCAAATACAGGGGAAAGAAAGTCAAGACCAGGTGAAAAATAAATGTGGGGTTTTGTGGCTAGAGTACAGTAGAGAGTGTGTCCCAGGATCTAAGTTCTGTTAGGACATGGAGATGAGGCCTGAATTTCTCCGGCTGACCAGGACCAGACACAAACAGCTGGCTGGGTGCATGGTAAATATTTGTTGGATAATGAATGTGTATCTAATTCAATGTCCAGTACATTCCGACTGTCAACTCTTTAAGATCTTCAGAAAAAAAACAGCAGCTTTTAGCAAAGCTATGATTACTAGACCTACTACATTAAGGGAGTGTATCTCCATGATCAATTTATGGTAGTATCCAAAAGGGAAGTCAGTTAACCATATTTACACCCAGCCTGAGTGTTATGTCCCAGGCTGGATGATTTTAGGGTAAGGCGTGCAAAGCAGGGAACTGGTTAGAATTGGACAGAGTTTATGAAAGCACTGTTTGGACTAGTGGATGAAATGTGGCAATCATCTTGAAAAACTCTTGGTAAGCAAACTGTTATTTTAATGTATTGGGGTTCTGCAGAGAAACAGAACCAATATATAGAAAAAGAGATTTATTATAAGGAGTTGCCCAACTATAGAAGCTAGCAAGTTCCAAGATCTGCAGGGTAAGTCCTACCAAGTTAGAGATACAGGAAAACTGATGGTTTAGTTCCAGTCTGAGACAAAAGCCTTGGGAATAAGGAGACACAAATGGTGTAGCTCCAGTCTGAAGACCAGCAGGCTCAAGACCCAGGAAGAGCAGATATTTCATTGGAGTTCAAAGGCAGGAAAAAAGCCAGTGTCCAAGTCTAAAGACCATCAAGCAGAAACAAATTTCCCTTACTCACTCAGGGCAAGTTCAACCTTTCTGTTCTATTCAGACCTTCAACTGGCTAGATGAGGACCTCATGCATTATGGAGGGCAATCTGCTTTACTCAGTTTGCCAAATAAAATGTTAATTTTATCCAAAACACCATCACAGAAACACCCAGAATGTTGTTGGACCAAATGTCAGGATACCCCATGACCCAATCCGGTTGATGCATAAAATTAATAATCACCCTCAATAAGTAAACTAGTTGGTTCACATTGTTAACCTCCAGGAGCTAGAAGCTAAGTTCTACTCACTTGTTCTCCATGCAGTTTCACATAGAGACTGGAAAGTACTGTCTTGTCCTTTCACTCCTCAAAGATGTTCATTTCAGTTCTCAAACTTTAATCTTACTCTTAGAATCTCCTGAAAAAGAAAGATCCTTAAACCAAGGCAGTCACATTCTCTATCCATGAGATTTCATGGTGATCTTATAGTTAGCAAATTTGACATATGCCTTTACATGTGAAAATTACACTAGAAGGTTGGGATTATTAAGAGACCCCCACAACAGTCTCATACATTGCATGCAGATTATTGAGGAAATACTTAGCAGTGTAAAATATCTGGGTAACTATCACAGTCCCTCCCTAACTGTGAGAATACATGCTTACCACCCTGCCACATCAGTCTTCCTAACAAATATGCAGTGAAACTTAGTAATTCCTCAAGTATTGTGATCACAGTAGAACTCCTAGGGAAGTAATTCAGGTCCTAGAAGAGAAGTTCTGTGTTGAGAAAATCAGCTGGGGTGATTACCAAATCCCTACTGTGATAGATCAAGGCCTGGCAAACCACAGCCCCATGAGCCAAATCTTGATCCCTAACAGTTTATGGGAACACAGCCATTATCATTCGTTTACATACTGTCTCTAGTTACACACTGTCTCCAGCATCACAACAGCTGCAAAACTGAATCACTGTAACAGGGACTCTACAACCTGCCAAGCCTATGAGATTATTATCTGGCCCTTCACAGAAAACTTTGTTAACCTCTGATTCACACAGACAAACACGTAAGATTTATAAATGGACTTTCTCTGCAGAACAAAGCTAAATATTAATTCTGTAAAAAAAACTTCTCAGCTAATTATCATAAAACTGCTTTTTCTTAACCACCATTTATTTATTCCCTTTTCAAATTTTACATATGTTTTATTGTCAAAAGTCGAAGCTCACTTGGCCTTCTCGGTTTTCTCAGTAAGAAAACCACCACCACCCTATGTGTGAAGTAATAATTACAAAGAATTTAGTAGATGCAAAATAAAAAATAATACCTAGTAATATAACTAAAAATGTGTATGTGTGTATCCCCCAGTTTTGCTTTCACGTGCTGTACTTTGGACTCACTATGTTGTATATTCAAAAAATTGTTAGAGATATCTATATGCCCCCGAAATGGCCAGTTATTGATGAAGTATTCCTAAATTGTTCTCATAATGACAAACCACCAGGGACAATCACTGAATGCGTATTTATCTGTGATGAATATTCATTTCATCCATGTCTTTACGAGGAGCTTCCAACTGACAGGACAATAAGTAAGTTTCTTCGTGCCCATTTTAATTCAGCGTTTATTCACTTTCTCCACTGCCATGACTTTAGACAAGGTAAATCCTCTGTTTGTAGCTTGACTTGGGAAGCATTAGTTTCATCTGTGTCCTACATTAGCTCCCTTAAACACAAAATACAACTCTGAGAACAGTGATTAATTAGTTCAAAGATTTGCCATCTGCTTCATTCAAGTCCTACAAGGTGAGAAATGACAAATTTGGACTAAGAGAAAATGAATGTTAATGAGGTTGTAAGTCTACCCTTTGAAACAAAAAGAGAAGAGTGGTGAGCCTGGAACGTGAGTCGGTGTTGTGCTGGCAAGTGTTGAACAACTGGCTTCTGAAGTTTGAAGTGGGGACCTAATTTGTAGTGCTTGCCTATTTTTGAAGTGTTAATATTCCCACAGCTGATTTCAAGCTATCACCTGATGTCACCAAACTCAGAGCTGGGAAGAGTAGAACACTCTATTGTACTCTCTCCTCCAGACACATACAATGCATGGACTTGAATTCAAGAACATGGAGAATGAAATACAGTAAAATTAGGAGGTGATGGATATTTAACATTAATTTGGATTTTAACATAATTTACTTAATTGTAGACTTATTATTAGTTTTTGATAATGACTATGTTTAACAATCACCTCACCAAATTCCTGAAAATTTAACAATCAATCCTCTCCTACCGGCTGGTACAAGTCACATTTCATGAGTTGGTACAAACCAGCTCTAGCACATCACTGCTGTGGGTCTGTATTTTCCATAAAGTATAACTGTGCTTTTTTTTTTTTAATTTTTATGAGAAAGAACCTTCTTCATTATTAATAAAGCTTAAAAAAATCTCCCTCACCTTCATCTACTCCCTGTCATTCTACACAGACATATGCATACACACACATAGAGTCTTACAGAATTTAACATTGCTGAAACAGAAATATATACTCAATGGTTGTCAGTATGGAAGTGACAACTGATAATCTCTCAATGTGTTTATGGGCTGAATGCAAGACATCATTAGTTTCTAGTTTGGGTTGAAGAGACTTGTATATTAAAAACCGCAAACTGGCATGTGAATTTCTTGTGAGTTAATATAAGAATGTCTTAATAACCTTTGCAAGCGCAATGAGTAACATAATGCACCAGACAACACGAGTACTCAGCTACTTGTGAAATAAACATTCAATCAATTACTATGGCTCTGAAAAAAGGATCTCCTATTGTTCCCACCCAAATTTCCACAAAATATTCAATAACAGACTGTAGCTAGTTCTTTGAGCAATTTTCAAAGGAAATATTTTATCCTGCAAACAGATTTCAATTACAGATACAAATTAATTTTTAAGGATTTTTATGAATTCCATATACTTCAATTTAAAGACTAAGTTTTTTTTTTTTAAAGATTAAGTTTTTTTAAGGTTTAATTTAAAGACTAAATTACCTAGGCAAATCAACAAAACCTACCATTGCATGATAGTAAAGATTTTACATATTTATAGAACACCTAGAAAAGTAGCATATATAAACTTCAAAAAAAAACTGTATTGAAAGAAAAACCTCTAATTTGGTTAACAAAGCATTTTAATAGTATCATTGCCTTATTAAATAAGAGCGCTAAAGTTTTAAAACATTTGTAAAAAATAAATATGTAACCTGGCCAAGTTCTTTTTCAAAGATAATGCTCAATGGACTTGATTAGGCTATAATTGAAAGTTTTAGAATCTTAAATCATTTTGTTTTCCTTTCTGAGAAAAAGGGTGGCTTTGCATAACATTTTGGAATTTTTATGAAACATAAGTTAGTCCTTGGCTGTGAGGTAGGGGTAGGAAATCAGAGAAATATTGTTACTTAGTAAATATAGCACACCAGGTCTTGTGGTCCAGAGATAAGTTTTTCAAAGGAAAAGTAAAAACACTATCATCTGTCTTTCTTAGCCATTTAATACGACTGCTAAAGACACTCACCCCAGGCACCTGGGTGGCTCAGTGGTTAAGTGTCTGACTTCGGCTCAGGTCGTGATCTCAGAGGTCTGAGAT
Organism: Martes martes; assembly: GCF_963455335.1. NCBI lineage: Eukaryota > Metazoa > Chordata > Mammalia > Carnivora > Mustelidae > Martes > Martes martes. Next base: position 21,408,409 of record NC_137903.1, on the reverse strand, counting down.
CAAGTCCTTAATCAGGCTGTCTGCTTGCTCAGCAGGGAGTCAGCTTCTCATTCTCCTCTGTGCTCTCCCTCCGACTCTCTCTCAAGTAAAAAAATAAAATCTTAAAAAACAAAAAAAGGGGCTCCTGGGTGGCTCAGTGGGTTAAGCCTCTGCCTTTGGCTCAGGTCGTGATCTCAGGATCCTGCAATCAAGCCCTGCATTGGGCTCTCTGCTGGGCAGGGAGCCTGTTTCCCCCACCACCCACACCCCCCGCCTCTTTTCTTACTTGTGACTTCTCTCTGTCAAATAAACAAATAATCTTAAAAAATATTTTAAAAGCTCACTTTAAAAAAAACAAAAACAAACAAAAACACTCACTCACTCCAATGATCCTGAATAGGACCTTATATTCTGAGGTCAAAAACCCATTGTACACCTTCCAAACATCACAATTTTTTTGTTGTTGTTGTTCATGGAAGCCTTGATTTCTCCCTCTTCCAAGAAGCCTTTCAGAAAATCAAATTTTCTCTCCTCTGATTTTGCCTCTCTTCTTGCTTTGAGCTCTACTGGATTTCATCTACCCACAATACTGGCAGTTAATTATTTTCTTTAGCCATGCCAGCTTCGTCTCTGGCAGTTCTCTAAAATGGGGTCTCAAGAGTTTGATTGCTTAAAGTGGTAAATTCTTTAACAAAAAGGTGATTGTTAAACGCACAATTCTACAGGACCTTACCATGGGTACAGTACCACAAACCTAAAATTAATTGAAGTGGTAGAACTGAAAAGAATTCCAACATTCAAAAAAAGGACCATCTATTGTCAAAATAACTATAATTCAGTCGGAAGTATGGGAAGATTTTTACTACCAAAATCTATGCTATTTGAAGCCATTTCACAACACTGTTTTTTTTTTTTTTAAATATTTTTATTTATTTATTTATTTATTTGACACAGAGAGAGAGAGATCACAAGTAAGGCAGAGAGGCAGGCAGAGAGAGAGGAGGAAGCAGGCTCCCTGCTGAGCAGAGAGCCTGATGCGGGGCTTGATGCCAGGACCCTAGGATCATGACCTGAGCTGAAGGCAGAGGCTTTAACCCACTGAGCCACCCAGGTGCCCCTCACACTGTTCTATCAAGATTTCCTGTAAGTGTAATTAATCATACTCGTAAAACTTTAAAATAAAAATTTTTCCATGTGTTTATTAATTAATAATTTTGGAGCATAGTTATTTAAAAGGTGCTCTATTACCTTTCTATGATATGATAGATATGATATTCTTATTACTCTTTTGACAAAGCTATTAAGAAATAACTTTTGAGGGGGCACCTGGGTGGCTCAGTGGGTTAAGCCTCTGCCTTCAGCTCAGGTCATGATCTCAGGGTCCTGGGATTGAGTCACGCATCAGGCTCTCTGCTCCGTGGGGACCCTGCTTCCTCCTCTCTCTCTCTCTGCCTGCCTCTCTGCCTACTTGTGATCTCTGTCAAATAAATAAATAAGATCTTTAAAAAATAACTTTTGAGACTTACAATCAAAACCAAGCAAAGAACAGCTTAGACATGAGAAATGTGAAAAGCAGAATTTTATCTTTCACTACCGTACTTTTGTCAATAAAAAGCTTATTTACATTAATTCATCCAACAAATATTGAGAATCAATGTTGTGATAGAAATCATGCTAGACCACAAAGTTACAGTTGTGAATGAAACTAGAACAATTCTCTACATGACACCAGACCCTCAGTTTCTGCACTTGTAAAATAAGGAGTTTGCAATGATGGTTAAGATTGCTCCCATTTCCAAAATATTATAGTCTATGAAGTAGAAATAAATCATATCAAATGAACTCCTTTTAAAAACCAGAGGACTGACACATTAAAGAACAGATAATGGCACTGATTATTTGGATTTTAATACATTGTTTGATAAGGTTTCTTTCAGGACATGCTAAATTATTCTTTCCAGTCAATTGTCTAGTCTTTGTGGAAACACAAATGAAAATTTATCTTTCAAAAAAAAAAAAAAAACTAGTGGGGTTGATAAAAAGTAATATCCTTGGTTAGAATTTCAAAGTGCTTCTACATACATATTTCATGCATATAAAATTGGTTATATGCCAGCTGATGGACATGAAAATTGCAGATCACTATCATAATAACCAAATGGCAAAACTCAAATCATTACACTAAAAATCAACAGACTAGTTTCCACCGTACCATTCCATATTAATAGTTCTTCCATTCAGCATTTTTATTATAAATAAGAAGTGAATGAAGGAGGTCAAAAGGTATAATGCTGCCAGTTATAAAATAAATAAGCCATAGAGATATAATGTACAGCATGAGGACTACAGTAAATAAAACAGAAACCAACCTACAACTAATACACTGAGTAGTTTGTTGAAAATTGTGTGGTTTTTGACATGTTGCGGGAAGATGGCAGAGTAGGAGGATCTTAAGCTCTCCCTATCCCATAGACACAATGAGGTAATACCCACAGGAGTATAAATAACCCAGAAAATTACCTGAAGACTAGCAGAACAGATGCTCCACAGCTAACTGCTGAGAAAAGGGCACACGGCAGAACACAGGAAGGGTGAGGTTAGAAGCCAAACTGACCCGCAGGACCATCCACTGGAGGGAAAGATGTGGTGGGCACAGGGAAAAAAACGGGGCCTTCCATGGAGAAGGCAAATCCCCATAACACTTGGCTTTGAAAACTAGAGGGTACTAACCATCAGCAGAGCTTAAATTTAAAAATCAGCAGGATTTTTAAAATTTAAAATTTTTTAAATTAAAATTTTAAATTTTAAATCAGCTGGAAATTTAAAAATCAGCTGTGGGGGGCAGAGAGGGTGGGGTCCCTACAATTAAAGTGACAGTACAACAAAGCCCCACTGAGAGACAGCATAGAAGCAGCAGTCTGAAAACACCTGGACTAAACAGGAAGATTTATTCACTACTCTCAGGACATGTGCTGGAGGAACAGGGATCTTTGGGAGACTTCTTCAAGATCAAAAGAGCTCGCAGGCCATTTTGTTCCCCCATCCCCCAGCCTAGATACACCGACACCTGCAGGAACAGGCACAGTGCAACGTTTCCACCTAATTTGCTAATAGCACGTCCACCCCCATGTGCTTCTATGGATCTGCCCACTCCAACCTGGCTGACCTTTTCCCAGCCCACCACAGGACCTCTCCCACAGTGGACCTGCACGGTCCTTGCTAGCACTATGTGCCCTGCCCCTGCATTCTCCATGGACCCTCCCTTTCTAACTCTGTTGCCCTTGGCAGGAGTTTTCCCAGATAGATGCAGTTACCCTACCGCAGTGGACCAATGTGCATTGCATGTCCCTTGCCACACTTTTTCCTACAGACCTTCCCCCCAATATGTCTTTGGCCAGAGCTAATGAAAACCAGAGCCACAAGCCTGGCAGTGTGTGAGTAATCCTGACATGGGCCAGCACCACTCCAAAGTAACTCCTGTCCCAAGGAGAGGGAAAGATAACAACACACACCAATCCAACTGTGGCCCCGGCAGTGGGCTGGAGGTAGACATCTGATTTGACTCTGTAGTTCTGCCCAGCAACAAAGGCTTCTCAGACCACAACACTGGAAAAAAGCCCTGCAGTTTGGTTCTACTATATCCATGGCAAATACCTGGTCTGCCTCAACTCATGCCCAAGGTGGCCCCAGACTAGCTTACTAATAACACAGGGACTAAACCCTGCCCATGTGAGGGCCACTGCACAAGACCAAATTAAAGGGAAACATGGGTCTGCAACAACAGTAGGTCACATGCACCACACATAGCAGACACCACTAAGCACCAGGTCCTGGTGAGCAGGGGACGTTACACTACGGGACCTTTTCATAAGGCCACTAATTCCAAAAGCAGGCAATGTATCTGAATTTCCTAACACAGAGAAAGAGATAGACAAAAATATGGAGATGAGGAGTATGTTCCAAATCAATGAAAAAGGGGAAAAAAATCACAGCAAGAACTAAACGAAATAGAGATAAGTTATATGCCTGCTAGAGGATTTAAAGTAATTGTCATACAGATACTCACTAGACTTGAAACAAGAGCAGAGGACCTCAGTAAGACCCTCAACAAAGATACTGAAAACAAATAAAACCACTCAACGACAAAAAAAAAAAAAACAAAAAAACAAAAAAAAAACTCAGTAACAAATTTAAAATAGAGTAGATGGAATAAACAATAGACTAGAGGAAGCAGACCAGAAATCTGGAGAACAGAGCAAGGGAAAGCAATTGAGCCAAACAACAGAGAAAAAAAATAATAAAAAATGAAAAGAGGGGCACCTGGGTAGCTCAGTTAGTTAAGCATCTGCCTTCAGCTCAGGTCATGATCCCATGCTAATATAGGAGTCTGTTTCTCCCTCTCCCCTGCTTATGCTCCCACAAGCATGCACACATGCTCTCTCTCTCTCTCATGTGCAGGCTCTCATTCTCTCTCTCTAATAAATAAATAAAATCTTAAGAAAATGAAAATAGACTAAGAGAACTCAGCAACACCATCAAGCATGACAATAAATGCATTATATGGATCTCAGAAAAAGGAGAGAGAGAAAAGGGACAGAAAATTTATTAAAAAAAAAAAAAGCTGAAAACTTCCCAAATATGGAGAAGGATTCAGATATCTAAATCCAGTAAGCACAGAGAATACCCAAGGAGGTCCACATCAAGATGCACAGTAACTAAAATGGCAAAAAGTAGTGATAAAGAATTTTAAAAGCAGCAAGAGAAAACAGTTAGGAAACCCCATAAGTCTATCTGCAGATTTTTTAGCAGAAATTTCTCAAGCTAGAAAGGAGTACCATAATATATTCAAAAGGCTGAAAAGAAAAAAACCTCCAACCAAGACTACTCTACCTAGGAAGGCTATCATTCAGAATAGAAGGAAAGAGAAAGAATTTCCCAAACAAAAGTTAAAGGAATTCATTACTACTAACCTAGCCCTACAAATAATATTAAAGGAGACTCTTTGAATGGAAAGGAAAGATCATAAGAATAAGAAAAGTAGAAAGCACAAAATCAGTAAAATTAAATATATCTATGAAAATTAGTCAAGAGATACACAAAATAGAAGGATATAAAGTATGACATCATATACCTAAAGTGTGGGGGGAGAGGAATACAGAAAGGGTTCACACCTAAGTAACCATCAACTTAATATAGACTGCTACATCCGTAAGATGTTTTTTATATAAACCTAATGGTAACCACAAATCGAAAACTAGCAAAAGACAGGCAAAAAATAAAGAGAAAAGAATCCAAACATACCACCAAAGAAAACCAGCAAACCCAGAAAACGAAGGAACAGAGAACTATTAAAATAACCATAAACAAGCAACAAAATGGTAGTAAGTGCACTTCTATCAATAACTACATTAAATGTAAATGAACTAAATGCTCTAATCAAAGGACAGAAGGAGAGAGAATGGATAAAAAAGCAAGACCTGTGTTGCCTGGGTGGCTCAGATGGTTAAGCGTCTGCCTTCAGCTCAGGTCAAGATCTACAGATCCTGGGATCAAGTGCCACACTGGGCTCCCCGCTCAGTGGGGAATCTGCTTCTCCCTCTCCCTCTTCCACTGCTCATACACTCTCTCTCTCAAATCAGTAAATAAAATCCTTAAAAAAAAGCAATGCCCATCTATAGGCTACAGAAAGAGATTAATTTCAGATCTAAAGACACATACATTAAAAGTGAAGGGATGAAAAAGTATTCACCAAACAGATGTCAAATGAAGGCCAGGATAGCAATACTTATATTGGACAAAATACACTTTAAAACAAATACTGGAACAAGAGACAAAGAATATTATATAATCATAAAGAGAACAATCCAAAAAAAATGATAATATTTAAAATTGTCATATTTTTAATGCAAATTTTAGTTAACATATAGTCAACATTGGTTTCAGGAGTTGAATTCAGTGATTCATCACTTACATACAACACTCATTGGTTATTTTTTTTTGTTTTTTGTTTTTTGTTTTTTTTGACAGACAGAGGTCACAAGTAGGCAGAGAGGCAGGCAGAGACAGAGAGAGAGAGAGAGAGAGAGAGAGAGGGAAGCAGGCTCCCTGCTGAGCAGAGAGCCTGATGCGGGGCTGGATCCCAGGACCCCGGGATCATGACCCGAGCCGAAGGCAGAGGCTTTAACCCACTGAGCCACCCAGGTGCTCCCCATTGGTTATCTTTAATACCCATCACCCATATAGCCCATCCTCCACCCACCTCTATCCATTAACCCTCAGGTGTTCTCTATCATTAAGAGTCTCTTATGGTTTGTTTTCCTTTCTTTTTTATTCCCCCTTCCCAAATGTTCATCTATTTTCTCTCTTAAATTCCACATATGAGTGAGATCATATGGTGTTTGACTTTCTCTGGCTAATTTCACTTAACATAATACACTCTACCTTCCATCCACATCATTGCAAATGGTAAGATTTCATTCTTTTCAATAGCTGAGTAATATTCCATATATATTTGGAGGCAGGGAGAGAAAGAATTCAAAATCACAAATGAGAATGGAGAAATAAGTGACCCCACAAAAATACAAAGGATTATCAAAGAAATGAAAAATGAAATAATGAATGAAATTCAAATGAAAAAACACATTCCAATAATTTGGACCACCTAGGAAAAACAGATCAATTTCTAGAAAAATATAACCTCCCAAAACTGAATCAGGAAGAAACAAAAAATTTGAACAGATAAATTACCAGCAATGAAACTGAATCAGTAATCTAAAAACTCCTTAGAAACCAAAGTACAGGACTACACAGCTTCACAGGTAAATTCTACCAAAGATTTAAAGAATAGTTAATACCAATTCTTCTCAAGTTATTCCAAAAAATAAGAGTTGAATAAAAGCTTCCAAAATTCATTATATGAAGCCAGCATTATCCTGATACCAAAACCAGATAAAGACACAACAAAAAACAGAGAACTACAGGCCTGCATCTCAGATGAACACAGATGTAAAAATCCCCAACAAAAATATTAGAAAACCAATCCAACAATACATTTTAAAAAAAAATCATTCACCACAAGCAAATGAGATTTATTCCCAGGGTGCAAGGATGGTTTTAATATTCACAAATCAATGTGATACATAATATCAACAGAAAGAACAAAAACCCTATGATCATTTCGGTAGATAGAGGAAAAAAACAATTTACAAAATATAACATCTATTCTTGACATAAACCCTCAACAAAGTAGGCTTAGAGAGAACATACCTCAACATAATAAAGGCCATATATGAAAAATGCATAGAAAATCTACTCAGTGGGGGAAAATGAAGAGCTTTTTCCCTAAGATCTGTAACAAGACAAGGATGTCCACTCTCACCATATTCTCAACATAGGATTGGAAGTCATAACCACAGCAAGCAGGTGATGAAAAGCCATCCAAATCAGTAAGGAAGAAGTAAAACTTTCACTATTTGTAGATAACATGATACTCTATATAGAAAGCCCAAGATTCCACCAAGAAAAACTATTCAAACTGATAAATCAACTCAGTAAGGCTGCAGTGACACAAAATCCATGTAGAGAAATCCACTGCAATTCTCTATACTAATGATAAAGTAGGAGAAAGAAATTAAGAAAATAATCCCATTTATAATTGGATCAAAAATAAAATACCTAGGAACAAACAAGTAAGTGAAATTCCTGTACTCTGAAAACTGTAAAACATTGATGAAAGACAACACAAATGGAAAGATATTCCATCTTCATGGGTAAGAATGTTGTTTAAATGTGCACACTACCCAAAGCAATCTACAAATTAAATGCAATCCCTATCAAAATTCAAACAGCTTTGACAGAATTAGAATAATCTTAAAATTTGCATGAAACCACAGAAAACCTCAACAGCCAAAGCAATCTTGAAAAAGAACAAAACTGGAGGGATCACAATCCCAGATATCAAGATATACCACAAAGCTGTAGTAATCAAAACAGCATGGTACGGACACAAAAATAGACACAGACCAATGGAACAAAATAAAGAGCCCAGAAATAAACCCACCATTATATGGTCCATTAATCTTTGATAAAGGAGACAAGAATATGTAATGGAAAATAAATGGTGCTGGGAAACCTAGACAGCTACATGCAAAAGAATGAAACTGGACAACTTTCTTTCACCACACACAAAAATAAATTCAAAATAGACTAAAGATCTATTTGTGAGACCTGAAACCATATAAATCCTAGGTGAGAGAACAAGCAGTAATTTCTCTGACATCAGCTATAGCAGTATTTTTCTATATAGGTTTCCTGAGGCAAGGGAAACAAAAACAAACTATTGAGACTACATCAAAATAAAAAGCTTCTGCCCAGTAACGGAAAACAATCAACAAAACTAAAAGACAATGGGCCAAGCGGGAGGAAGTACTTGCAAATGAGGTATCTGAGAAAAGGTTAATATCCAAGAATAAAAAGAGGGGCTCTAAGGTGATCCAGTTGGTTAAGCATCTGACTTTGGTTCAGGTCATGATCTCTGGGTCCTAGGATTGAGCCCCACATCTGGCTCACAACTCAGGGGGGAGTCTACTTGTGCCCCTGCCCCTCCCCCTGCTCATGCTTTCTAATAAATAAAATCTTAAAAAAGAAACAAAGTATATAAATAACCTATACAACTGAATAAAAAATAACAAATAAGCTAATTAAAAATGAGAAGACATGAATAGGCATTTCTCCAAAGACATCCAGCTGGCCAACAGACACATGAAAAGAAGCTCACCATCACTCATCATCAGGGAAATACAAATCAAAACCACAATGAGATACCACCTCACACCCGTTAGAATGGCTAACATCCAAAACATGAGAAAGTGGTGTTGGTGAAGATGTGGAGAAAAAAGAACCCTCCTGCACTGCTGGTGGGAATGAAAACTGGTGCAGTCAGTATGGAAGACAGTGGTAATTCTAATTAAAAGTAGAATTGCCATGAAATCCAGGAATTATGCTATTGACTATATACCCAAAGAATACACAAACACTAATTTGAAGGGCAATATGCACTCCTATGTTTAATGCAACATTATTTGCAATAAGCAAACTGTGCAAGCTACCCAAGTGTCCATCAACAGAAGAATGGATAAAGAGGTGTACATTAATTTAAAAAAAAACCACAAAGATGGCACACACACACTAGATTATTACTCACTCTTAAAAAAGGATGAAACAACTTAGATGGTGCTAAAGAGTATATAATGCTAATAAGCAAAGTAAGTCAGTCAGTCAGAGAAAGACAGATACCATAAGACTTCACTGATGGAGTTTAAGAAACAAAACAAATGAACAAAGTGGGGGAAAAAAGACAAACCAAGAAACGGACCCTTAACCCTAGAGAACCACCTCAGGGTTGCCAGAGCAGGGGAATGGGTGAAATACGTGAAAGGAATTAAGAGTACACTTATTATGATTACTGCATAATGTATAGAATTGCTGAATCATTATACTATACATCTGAACTAATATAAAAATATCTTAACTGTATTAGAATTAAATTTTTTAAAGACAAAAAAAATCTTTTTTTTTTTTTTTTTGCAGATTAGGGTGATGATTTTCAAGGGTCCCTTTTATTTTTTTTTTTATATTTATTTTTCAGAGAGCGAGAATGTACACAAGCAGGGGTACCAACAGGCTCCCCCTGAGCAAGGAACCCAATGCAGGACTCGATCCCAGGACTCCGGGATCATGGCCTGAGCCAAAGCCAGACCCTCAACTGACTGAGCCACTCAGGCACTCTGTAACCTTTTTTTTTTTTTTTTTTTTTAAATCTAGGATGATTACGGTTATTCTTAATTCTACCACTATAAGATCTCTTTTAAAGTATTGTGATAAATGATGGCTGAAATAGTAAATTGAAGATTGAAGCAGATGAAATACCAGTATGACTTAATCATTAATAAATGCCGGCCACAGTTTTTGAAAGGAATTGCTACTCTTAACAAACTCTGCAAGAAATCCTTGCTTTACGATAATGTAAATTAAATTTCAGTGAATCCCAACATTGCATTCCCAATCCTTAAGAGTAAATTAGTTCTAGTAATCTGACCATTAAAGCACTTACATATTAGCCTTTTTCTTAGCTTGTATCCAATGTGTGGGCTCCCACTGTTAAAACAAGTATGCAAGCATATACTTACAGAAGCCAAAAGACGAAGACTTTCTTACAAGTATTTATAGTCATTATTCATTATCAGTAGACCAATGATTATGTAGAGATTCTGTGACTCTGCTTGCAAATCATGTACTACACGATTCTTATTATGTCATCCACTGTCTAGCTATTAGCAGTTTTATTTTTTTAAAAATTAACACTTATTCCCTAGAACGTAACACAGGAATAAAATAGAAGAAAAAGTCACACTTATGCAGGTGGCAAAATATCTGATATTTTCAAAATCATGAGAAAAGTCAGCAAGGGAGATGCTGAAATGATAAGACCAGGTTTTTCAAGTACTACTTGAAAGAAGTACTACCACTTAACTGCAAATACTCTGATTAAATTAAATGATTCATCTTTTAAGGCACTGTTTAAATCTGAATTCCCCTATTCACATGATGAGAAAAGGCTTCATGTATCACCAATTACAGTGACCTTGCTCACCAGTGATGAAGAATTGAATATAATGCAGTCTTAGCAATAGCCTGCATTATAATATGGACAGGATTAAACATGACAGAAAATTGATCATTTTCCAGATAGTTTAGGGCAGTCACAGAGTAATCAATCAGATTGTTGTACAATTGATGACACAGAGGTCAGACAGTCCATATAACTAGGTTCTTTTTCATCACACTATAGTTCACCCAGGTAATTCAGTCATTATGACAGCCAAAATTTGTGATTGATTAGGTGATTTTCAGTTCGGTTCTGAGACAGCCCACATCAACCCCAATGTTTACCATTCAGTACATTACTCTTCCATTTGAAATGGAACTGTCTCAGGGTAAGTAATAATTTTTGAAGCCAAAGAGCTTTAATAGCTACTGAGTGGAAATACTGGCCGAAGTGTCTTCAACCTGATTTAATCCTAGGACGGCTTTAATCCACTTCCACACATGCTTTAGTTTCAAAATAATTAAACAATAATAGTGGGACAGAACTCCAGGAGTGCAACTAATTTTTCCAATTAATTGTGCAATGGTCAGAGGGAGAATCACATCTTTATGTTGATTGATAAAAGTCAAAATTAAGTGAAATCAAGTAATCCAGATCTTCAAAACAATGTTCAATTGTAACACAGTCTAGGGGTCTCTTGAGTTATGAAGATTGCCTTAAGAAGATGCCACTTAAAAAGAATTTTAAAGGATTCATGTTAGCAGGATAAAACACAGTGGGAGTTTATTCCTAGCAGAGCAAATTTCAAGAGCATGACTATACGGGCATGAAAGAGCATCTTGTATCCAGGGAACAGCACAGAGGTCAGCACGGTTGGAGGAAAGCAGGAGACACGGCCAGAGAGCTGCACACGGGCTCCAAAACAGAATTAAAAAGCTAAAAGTGCATCATTAAACCGTGCTGGTGATGAATTTTAAGCAAGAAAGAGAGGTGCTCAGAAATGCTTTTTAAAAATCACCCTAGGCAACATGCAGAGAGGATTGATTAAAGTGGATATGTCAGCAAATAGAAGGACTTGCAGAAAAGCCAGCAGTCCAGTAAAGAAATAAGTCTTGAACTTGGGCAATGACTGGGATGGTCAGGAAGGTTCAAACAAGAGTTGTTTAAAAAGTTGAATCATGAAACTAAACGATCACCTGAATATGGAAAAGGTAAAGAGAAGATTCTAGAATGATACCTCCATTTCTGCCTCTGAGGGAAATACATGTTCGGTCTGAGAGATGAGAAACTTAAAAAGTACCTGAGGAGTTTCCAGTAGGCAACTGAGATGTAAGATCCTGAGATGTAAGATCCTGGACAAATGAGTGAGCCAATTACAAGCATACTCAAGTGGTAGTTGAAGACATACAGGTGAGTAAAGCGACCCCAGGAAAGTGTACCTAGAAAGAAAAATAGCCAGACCCTGCAGAATACAGATAAGATCGCAGAATACAGGATACCAAAATGGGGAAGTAAAAAGTGATCCAGATCTGTTTCATCAGATAATCTTTGACATAACTATAGTGGTAAGAGGTAATTAGTCATTTTGACAGCCAAACATTTCTGATAACTTAGACAATTACCAGTTCTACCTAGCAGGAACGTTCCCAAGCAGCCAACGGTGGAGAGAATTTCAAGTCGATAGAAGTAATCAGTGGTGGCAATGCCACCAGGAGGCAGGTGTTACTGGCACATGAAATGTTCATTAGGTATTGTTGAATTTAGCAGTGGTGAGCAAAACAAACATCCCTATAATACAACAGGGACTCTTGCTATGGGTTGAACTATGTCTCCCAAAAAGATATGTAGCAACTCTGATGTCCCGTAGCTCAGAATAAGATCTTATTCGGAAACAGGATTGTTGCATATATATTTGAGATCACTAGATCAGGATTAGCCCTATGGCTAGTGCCCTTATAAAGAAAGGGCCACATGAAGACATACCTAAGGAGGACACAAGAATGACAGAGACCAGGGTGATCCAGCTGTAAACCAACGAAGAGCAAGAACTGACAGCCACCACCAGAAGGAAGCTAGGGAGGAGAGCCAAGGAAGGTTCCTACCCAGAGTCTCAAAAGGAACATGGTCCTCCTATGATTGATTTCAGACATCTAGCCTCGCAGAACTATGAGACAATTAATTTGTTGTTTTAAGCCACCCCTCTGTGGTGCATTGTTACAGCCCGAGAAAGGTTACAGCTCAAAGCTCAACCCTGAGGTAAGGGTACAGTTCTGAACCAGGATATATCTGATATACCCGATCTGTTCTCATATCATTGGAGATCTATGGTCTAAATTCAGCAAAAGGCCCCAGTTAATTCAAATTTAATTGAGAAATCATTCATCTTTGTATTTTTCATCACACAATGTCAATAAACAAGTTCACTGAATTTACACTTCAAAAATATATTCTCTTTGTCATTTGCCTTACTTAAATGTTGTTACACATGCAAGGTTAACTAGATAATTAAAGTCATTTCCTAAAAGATTAAGGTCAGAAAAAATAATTAACCTGAATCATCTAGGTGATAAATTTTTAAAAAGATAAAAAGGAAAGAATGGTGGTATTTTCTCTTGACCTGTGTATAAAAATGCTTCAATTTTCACGTGACTTCTAATGCACAGGCCCAGCTCCATTTGAAAAAAATAAAAGTTTTCACAGAAGGAATATGCAAAGGTTCTATTTTTTAAAGATATCCATTAAGCTCTAAGACGTCTTTTCACATAGTTTCCATTATCACTGTAGATCTCCTAGCAGCAAAGAATATTCTCGTATTTTTTAAGCTCAGATTCCATATCTCAAAGTTCTTGGAATAACCTATGTGTTTTATGTTTGCATTCTTTCAGGAAAGGAAAATATAGATCTCAAGAAAGAAAAAATATATCCAGCACCTAAGGCAAAATGTAAGGAGAGAACACTCCAACAAAATCTAACTTGCACAATAAATCTGTTCTGTCAGATCCCTGACAGGCATGCTTATGTTGACCTCTTTTTGTTTGGAAAGGAAAGAAACTGGTGTTGATCAAAGATTACAGTAAAATACAAAATAAATTGGGACATAAAGGAGCAACATGGATCCCCCCCACACACACACCTCCCCAGGTCAAGACTCTGTTTATTTTTATTTCGTTATGCTCAGAAATGCAAACTGCAGTGAATTTCCTTCTAATTTTCTTATGAATGAGAAATGTTCCTTTCTTTACAAGTTTCATGGAAGCTGGGAACACTAATACAATAAATATTTCAGTGCATGATTATGGTTCTGTTCGTCTTCAAGTATGCAAAATATTTTGTTCTGATGAATAAACGCCTTAAGAAACTGATGTTCACTGTACCCAACAGCTTTGTATCACACTTATCTATTCACTCCATCAAAGTCTGACTCCTCATCTGAAAGTCATAGGACTTTTAAGTTTGTATGTATGTCTGTGAGCAGATGCATATGCATCCTCTGTTGTGTGTTTAAGATGTTGGACGTACCTAAACTTTTTATTACTGTCTTCTTAATGAAACATATTGGAGTCCCAAATCTCTTTTAATCCTCTTAAAGTGATAAAAATGTAGCTATATATAAACAGATCCGGACTTCACGAAGCACTCCTATAAAAATATAAAATACCTAGCACAGTAGCAAGAAAAAAAAGACCAGAAAAGAGAGATGGGAGATCAGAAGTAACGATTATTTTGCACCTATGACAATTCTAATATTCTCTCAGGGAAGGCCTCATTACTATCACTTTTTTTTTTTTTTCAAACATGAAGTTGTAACAAACAACATGAAATAAAATTGATAATGAAAAAGGTATCCTAAGCCTAAAATGTGGGTTTCATGGCTAAGGAAACACTGCAGCTCAGTGGTGTGGGTATACGTGGATGTCAGCCATGCAGAGAGCCAGCCTGCCCAGCAGCTTCTCCAGCCTTAAAGCTATGCAGCTGGGCAGACAGGCACATGGGCGACCATTAACAAAATGGTCACTTGAGCCTAATGCTGGATGCTACAGTGATCCAGAGACTCAGACAGACATAATAAAATGCAAATTATACATTCTCTATAACAGACATAGATAGAGGCATCTGGGAGAAAAGAGTACTACTTTGAGTTGGGAGGCTCAGTTAAATGTCTGCCTTCATGGGGCGCGTGGGTGGCTCAGCTGTTAAGTGGCTGCCTTTGGCTCAGGTCGTGATCCCAAGGTCCTGGGACTGAGTCCTGCATCCGGCTCCTTGCCCAGCGGGAGCCCTGCCTCTCCCTCTCCCACTCCCCCTGTTTGTGTTCCCTCTCTTGGTGTGTCTCTCTCTGTCAAATAAACAAATAAAATCCTTAAAAAAAAAAAAAAAAAAAAAAAAAGAGTCTGCCTTCCGCTCAGGTCATGATCCCAGAGTCCTGGGATGGAGCCCCAAGTCATACTCCCTGCTCAGTGGAGAGTAGGCTTCTCCCTCTCCGTGCATGCTCGCTTGCTCTCTTTCTCAATTCTCAAAAAAAAAAAAAAAAAAAAAACTTACAAAAAAAAAAAAAAAAAGAAATGCTCTGAGTTAACTAAACTTATCACTGTGATCGTATTGCAATATACACATACATCAGATTATGATGGTGTACATGTTAAATACAATGCTGTATATCAAATGAGATTTCAATAAAACTGGACGAAAAAAATGCTCTGGGGAAGAGGTAACCTTTTAGCTGACTTTGAAGGATATACAGGTTTTAAAAATACATCAATGAAGATAAAGGAGCATCATGGGCAGAGGGAATATGGGAAAGTGGGGATTATAGAAGTATCTACTTTACAATAAATGAGAGGATCAAAAAAGATGCTTTCTGTGCAACTACCTCCCAAAATCTAATTTAATTATTGTGATTAATAGTCAGCTGAAATGATAAGTGGACCCACTGAGCTCAAAGCCTTGGTAATTCCATTAGTTTTCCAGTTTGTTCCCAGTACCTTCAAAGCCCTGGTTAGGTGAAGCCCTATTTGAGGGAAACCACAAAACTTTGTCAAGAGATGTAAATTACTTCCAGGAACTTGAATAAATACTGCTAAATTACAGTAATTTTCATACTGATTTATAAATTTAATGCACTCACAATACATATTTTTTTAATTGACAAAATGTTCCAAAATTTATCTGAAAAAATAACAGGCAAGGACTGGAGTGTCTGCGGGGCTCAGATGGTTAAGCAGCTGCCTTCAGCTCAGGTCATGATCTCTGGGTCCTGGGATCGAGCCCACATTGGGCTCCATGCTCAGAGGGGAGGAGTCTGCTTCTCTCTCTCTCCCTCTCCCCCAACTTGTGCTTGCTCTTTCTCTCTCTGTCCCCCTCTGAAGTGAATAAAAGCTCTTAAAAAAGGGCAACAATTTAAATTTTTGAAAAAAGTTTAGAACTGCTGTCTTACATATTAAAACAGGTTATAATTCTCCAACAGTTAGTGGAGTCAAGAATAATAAAGTTCTATAGCAGGGACATTAAAAAATACTTAATTGAAGAGAATAAAAATAGACAAATAGAGATAAATAATCTGCACTTAGTAAATATAACAAGTCAAATAATTTAGGAAGGAAATGTACTTACAAGTTGTGTTACATCAACAGAGTTCCCACCACATGTATCAACTTCAGAAAAGACATTTGTGGTTTGCAGCTGATCTAAAGGAAAACCTATTAGAGGCTTAACTGAAATAACCAAGTTCTGGCTCAAGAGCAGGAAGAGCTCCCAATCCAGCTTCTGAGCATGGGTCACCACCAGACAGTTTGGAACCTCTTAGACCAGGATATGGGCATGTATTCTGCAGGCGCAAGCCCAGTAATAACTCAAGATGGTAGAGGGGAAAAAAGCCCCAAGTGAAAACAACAGATACAGAATTTTAAAGCAAAATAAAGAGTGTAGATATTGCTGACAACAACTATAGCAAACAAGATGCCAATAATAATTATTTGCTAGGGATCATACGGCCAGCTCTCAGATAAGCCTGGCTACCCACAAGGACTATGCTGAGAAATAATGAGAATGACTCAAAAATATTTTATGGTGCTTTTATGTTCTCCAGTTTTTCCCCTTCCCCGCCCCAACCCCAAACTGTAAGTTCCCTCAGGGACAGGTACCTTGCTGATTTACTCTTGCAACTCCACTCCAGGAGAGAATCTGATGCATGGCTGGATTAATCAATACTTAATGAACATGTGAAACTTAAAGTTTATGAGACCCCTTAACTCTTTTTTTTAATATTCCCCACAAATTTTTATCATTTTATTTTTTAAATATGAAGACTTTCTTTTTTTGCTCTCACAGCTGCACACCTCCCATAGAGTACACACATGATGGCTGACAGAACAGGCTGATGCAGAAGAATCACCAAGTTTTGTGATTTAAGCCAATAAATAGCAATACTGTGAAAGAAAGTCATGCAACAGGTTTCCAAGGGAAATGTCATAAGACTTTTATCAAGACAAATATTAGACCAAGCTATATTTTCTCTTATTTGACTACTTAAATAGAATATATACACACACACATATATGTATGTGTCTCTATACATATATATACTGCACATTATATATAGTATGTGTGTATATGTGTATATATATAGTATGAGCGTGTGTGTATAAATTCATACACATTTCCTCCTCGAGGTTTTAGTGGCTAACAAGCCTAAGCTATTTCAAATTACTTATATAAAAATTATACTACTAATTTTTGAAGTAAAAAATACTAAGCTTATCTCCAATAAAAACAGAAGTCCTTAAGAACCAAGAGACAAATCAGTTTTCTCAAATTCTGTTCACATTAATGCTCCCAAAAGATAAGTTTTTTTTTTTTTTAAACATGAGTCTTCAGTGAAAAGAATACATTTCAAAAACACTAGTTTTCCTCTGAAGCAGCAGCAGAGAAAACTAGTAGTATTTAACAATTGCTACGGAAAGCCGCAGCTTCACAGTGCAGCTGGAGCAACCCCTGCTCCCTTTCCCTGTGATTCCAGAACTGTGTCTCCCTTCACTTGATTTATTCACTACCATATCAAAGGCCTATGATAATTCTTACTTCTCCAGAGCTCTGAGAGAACAGTAGAAACATTATACTTCAAAGAGCCCTGCTGGAGAACCACAGAGCCACCACAGCAGCAGTCAGATCTCTATTTTCCTTTTAGGGTGACGATAAGAGAGCGAGATTATAAGAATAGCTAACCATTCCAAAGTGCCTACCACGTATCAGATACTGCTCATACTCTCTCTATACATAGTTTGTATATGTACACACACACACACGCACATTTATACAGTTTATGTAGACACCCACACACATAAGCATGCGTGTATCCCACTTAATCCTCCAAACAACCCTACAAGACTGCTGTCATCATTGTCTTCATTTTATGGATAAGGATACTGAAATACACGGAATTAAGGTCACTGAGTTAATTACTGCCCGTCACTAGGACATAGCTACTGTGATTCCAGACCTGACATTATTAACACAAGGCTGTGCTGCCGCACTGGGGCAGGCATTCAACAATCCAGCCTTTCAAACCAAAGCAAAAAGATTCTTTTCCTCTGTCCTTCTGTATGCACATTTTGATCCAGGAATGGAGGCATTCCTATTTTTAGCTGGTTAAGTGGCTGAGGATTATCTCTGCCATCGAAATGATATTCCCCATGTGGTTGTATTGAATAAACTTATTAACAGTGAAGTTTTCTCAGGTAAACTTGAGCTTTCCCAAAATAGCTGATCTCCATGAAAGACCACCTTTAATAGGTTTAAGTCACAGCAGATACAACTAAGATATTTAAAGTGTCCCATTACAATCCAAGAGATGAAGTCCTTTTGACCACAGCTTTCTCTCTTCATCAGCTCTTGTTCAACCCCATTAGTAACTGGAGGATTTCCATATCAAGCTCAGGGCCTGGTCCAAACAGGATCATTCCTATATCCTTTCCTTTCAAAAAATGCAAAGTTGGCTCCTGTTTTAATAGCTAGACTTATTGCATCTGCACCACAGTTCACCAGCCAGTAATTTCCATAGGTCTTTTAAAGACACTAGTACTTTTTAATATCAAATCAAAGTAGGCAGGGCGCCTGGGTGGCTCAGTGGGTTAAGGCCTCTGCCTTCGGCTTGGGTCGTGGTCCCAGGGTCCTGGGATCGAGCCCCGCATCGGGCTCTCTGCTTACTGGGGAGCCTGCTTCCTCCTCTCTCTCTGCCTGCCTCTCTGCCTACTTGTGATCTCTGTCTGTCAAATAAATAAATTTAATAAAAAAAAATTTTTTTTAAATCAAAGTAGACAACCTGCATGTGCTTTACACTTCATACGTTTTTTACTCCCATCTTCTGCCTCTATATGCTTATTGAATTCCTACTATGTGCCAGACATTGTATTAGGTACAGTTGTAAGGAATATAGAAGGAAACAAAATTCCTTAACCTTTTGAAGTGTACATTCTATGGGGGGGAGACAGAAAACAAGCAAGAACATTAATATGTAAGCATCTCATTTCAGATACCCTTAAGTGCTATAGAGAAACAGTGTGATGTGACAGGAAATGAGCAACAATGACTGAGGAGGTAAGGTGGGACATGGGGTGGCAGAGAACAGATGGGGCCAGGCTTATGCAGAAGATTCCTCTTGGTTGAGATCTGAAGGGTAAAAAGGAGTCAGCCATTGGAGGGGCTGGGAAACAGTATTCCAAGCATTCTCCTCATTTATTCCTCCACCTGAAATAAACATTTTAGAAGAAGGGACACATTTCACAGTTAAGAACACTAAGCCTTCAAGACATTAAAATGATTTACCCAAAGCCACCCACCAATCAATGTACCTATCAAAGATGAGGCAAGAACGATGACTCATAGCAACCAGTGCTCTCTTTCTCATCAATTCCCAATAATAAACTATCTGTCTACAATAATATTCATGTTATTTTTCCATGTGTGGTTTTCCAGAATTCCAAGAAAATGGTTTAATAACTCAGAAGCTTATTTTATACCTTGGATAACTATATTCAAAAGTTGAATCACCCATGTGCTTGCTTGGGCAGCACACATACAAAAGTTGAATCATCCTATAAATAATTTGTAGGGACTTACCTATGGACAACCAAATAAAAACAGTAAGCTAAAACTATAATTTTTGGCTTTAAAATGCCAGATTTCTGCTATTTTATTAACTCTATTTGCTTTGTATTAATGACTGTTAAACTGTGGTTTAACAAGAAACAACATGCACTTTAAATACTTAAGCAGTTGTGGTTATTATATATAATATATGGGAAATGCACTACAAAGTAACTACTTAAATATATAAATGTTGTATTTATAAATACAACTTATTTCATAAAAGGTTCATTTTAAGAGATTTACAAAAAGAGAGCCAAAATAAAAAATTGCTAGCATACTAGGTATAACCACTTTCAACCCACTGGTGAATGAAGTACATGTTTTTGAGAACCCTCAAATTATATCTTCAAATACTTGAACAACCAGAATACAGATTTTCAAAAATTTATAAACTGCTATTTATCCTTCACCTGCCACTCCCTCCTACACAAAAATATACGAAAGACACACATACCTACTAGCTTTCTTCTTACAGTCTAAACCATTTTTCTATCCTCAAAAAAGGGTAAAGAGAGAATAGGGTTGGTCCATCACTTCTGTGATGTTACAAGAATGAGAAATGTCGAAAATAGCTAGAAGTGCTCAACACATAACACAAAACTGATAAAAGTGGTTCCTTTGTGCTTGGGTGAGAGAAAAGGGGAACATAAGTATAGAGGCATTCTTGAGCACAAAGGGGCCCTTAACATCCACCCAAGGAAGGCACTTGGGCCTGAAGAGAATCTCATTCAGCTTCTGTCTGCTATCTGAATTTAGATTTTGATCAGAATATACTAGGGGAGTTCTATTATTCTCTAAGTACCCCCAAGTCATTCTCTTCTCCATCCTCTTGATTCTAAGGATTTTAAAGTTCCACATTTCAGTAGCTGCCATTTTAGTTAGTTCAAGAGAGTAAAGGGGTACTGAAATAAGGTATGTGGAAGAATTTAAAGTATTTAAAGGTAGACTCACTTTCAGTACATTCTCACATCAAAGAAGGTTCTACGTGGGGAATTTTAGAGGTTTAGCACTTAACTCTCCCCAAACTAGTTTAAAGTTTTCTGCCAGGCCATTCACTACTCTGGGAAAATTCAACCACCCCCATGCATAAACTAGAGAAGATCAATTTCCAATATATAGATAACACATACTTGGGTCTGAGGTTTGAGAATAATCAGTGTCATCCATGGAATGTGCTTAGATTATGTGTTAAGAGAAACCTGGATTCAAATCTTTTTTGTGACACTCCTACCTACGTAAACTTGGAAAAAAAAAATTTCCTTTGACTTTTAATTTCCTCATTTGTGAACATTCAACTGTACCCCAACCTTGCTGAGTTACTTCTATGATGAAATGCTGTAACACATATAAAATGTTTAGCAAAGTTTTAGCAACATCAGTATTGGTCTTAAATATTTGAGCTGTCAGAAAGTGACTCTGTTTTCCTTTTCACTGGAGAGAAAGGAGTTAATGTACCTGGTTTAAGATCAATGAACTGTGTTTACTATCAGAAGTCCCTGGGGAAGAAAAAAACGAAAGCAGATGATCTGATCTAATATCTTTGTCAGGAGAATAACTGGCCCTTAAAGGAAATACAGGAATGAGATTAGCCAAAAGGAAGAATCTTATCTAGTGAATGTTCTTATCGGGATGTCCATAGTTATGAACTGCTTGTAGAAAGTAAACCTAGCATTAACAGATTCATGAGAAATGTCTCCCTGGCTTAATTCACATAAGTTAGGGTCCTAGAGGATCCTCAGGACCCAATGTCCCATTTCCTATCAACCCATCTCTGAACTTTTGAAAATATGCTCCATCATGGCAGAGCTAGGATTAGGTAAAACTCTAAACGCCATATTAATTAACTGGATTTTCATCTACATTTGACTTTGGTTTATGGACTATAATACAGATCCATCCAGGACAGTTAGCCATTTTCAGTGTTTACAGATATTCTGAACATTACTTGGTACAGATGTTGAAAAGAAGATGTAAGTTGCCCAGCAATCTTTATTTTTAGAAATGTTTTGTTTTCCTTTTTTTGTTTTTAGAAAATTTTCAACAGCTACAACTCAATGGTCTAATTTATAAAAATATTTTGGAAATTGTGTTTGTTGAACAAAAATATCCATGGAGGGGCACCTGGGTGGCTCAGTGGGTTGGGCCTCTGCCTTCGGCTTGGGTCATGATCCCACAGTCCTGGGATCGAGCCCCGCATCGGGCTCTCAGCTCAGCGGGAAGCCTGCTTCCTCCTCTCTCTCTCTGCCTTCCGCTCTGCCTACTTGTGAGCTCTCTCTCGCTGTCAAATAAATAAATAAATAAATAAATAATCCATGGATTTCCATGCATTAATTGTGACTGTTTCCTAAGATACCAGAGACCTAAAACCTGTCAATCTACAGAAAATTTACCTTAACATTTATCTCCATTTTCCAACTGAAACCAAAAGACAAAATCCCTGTCCCAATTTTCTTACATAAGGATCCTTTGAGTCTCCTGATAACAGAATATGATTTTTAACATGTCAATGAGCACTAGTACAAGAACAAATAATGTGAGCCAGAGAATGAATAACTGAAAGTACTAAAAGAAGTACACCTCTTTATACGGAGTTTTCTTACATATATTATTTAATTCTCCAAGCATGTCATAAGATAGGTATAATTATTTTATTTTGCAGAAGAGTAAATTAGGCTCAATGGGAATACCTGACTAATCCCAAATCTAAAATTAAAGAATATGGAGAAGAAACCAAAAATATATCAATTGAATAAAATCCAAGAAAAGGACTTTCAAATGGTCAGGAACTGTGAAAGGTCTGAGGTTTTACCCTACTTACACCCTAAGGTGTTAGCCTGCCATAGTCCGATGGCTATTACTAGGATTGAAGACTCCTGGGTCAAAGTCAAAGGACAGCCCATAGCAGCAGCCAGATTGTCAGTATTTGCATGGTTTCCCCAAATTCCAACAGAGCAGTAATAAGGGGCTCAGGTGACACCTGCACACATGGTAGGTTGTATTCACAACACTGAGGTTAGTGAACCCTTCACAACAGGCAAAGAGAATGCTTGTGTTTTGCTCCGGGGGGAGACACTGTCTCTATCTCCCAAAGCTGCTGACTATACAAATATTAAAAGATAGTCTAGAACAAAGGCGTCAGTGCCTCTCAAGGCCTGAAGAAATGTGCGAGACGCATGGAGAATTGTTTCCCAAAGATATATCACTTGTTTCACAGTCCCTTTCTATTTGCTGACAGTAATTAAATGTTAAATGTAATGATAAGCAAACACAGGTGACAACACAAATGGCAGGGATTTTGAACCATTCTGCAGCTCTTCGGGCCTCCACATGCAACTGATAAACAGGCAACCCTTTTCCACGCTGAGATTTATGGAGTGTTTAAAATGTGGTAAAAGATGAAGAGTAATCTGAGAACTTTACTTGGGAAAATGTTCATGGAAATTGATCAAAAGATACAGAGGATACAAGCTAAATTAAAATATCAACTTTTACATGCCATGACATTAGCTTCTTTCTCATGCCCCCATTTGACATCCCTTTTATAAACCAGAGTACTAAAACATGTTTTAGGGCACCTGGGTGGCTCAGTGGGTTAAGCCTCTGCCTTCGGCTCAGGTCATGATCTCAGGATCCTGGGATCAAGGCCTCCATCAGGCGCTCTGCTCAGCAGGGAGCCTGCTTCCCCCTCTCTCTGCCTGCCTCTCTGCCTACTTGTGACCTTTCTCTCTCCGTCAAATAAATAAATAAAATGTTTTTTTTTTTTTAAAGTTTTAAATGACTGAATTTTCCAGCTAAAAACAACTTTGATTTCTTTTTACTAGGATGACTGTCTCTAAAGCATCACACAGAGAGACTGTCTCAACTTGCTGTATTACTTCTCTATCAGAAGAAATTCTCATTCAGTTTGAATGAAACAACCTTGACTTAGCCATAATTAATCTCTATATTTGATATGTTCCTTTTACATTCTATGAGCAAGTAACAAAAGAGCTCTAATTGACTAAAATTATAAATGCAATGCTGATATAAAATATCCATTAGCAGATATGTGGCCTATTTATAATTCTGCTAAAGCTGCCAACATTACCCTAATTCTTAATATCAAATGACCAGATTAGTAGAGGACTTTTTACAGCTCATGGTACATTAAATGGCTATGATTAGGAAAAAAAAAAATTTAAACCCATCTCCTAGTTGGATTGTTTTATAGACTCTGGCACTACTGGTACACGGTGGTTTTTCTATTGTTAGTTTAAATCCTTATAGACATATTTGTTAATAATTCCAGAAAACACACAATTTTAAAGTTCTGTTCATTAACTCAGGTTTTTTTTTTTAAAAGCTCAATAAAATCTTACAGCATAAGAGTCTTTTTACCTAAAGTGGGAGAGCTTTAGTGGGTGATCAGGAGAACTAGACGTTGGTACCTTACTTTTCTTAGCCTCAGATTTCTTCTAGTACCATAATATCCAGAGGTTCATCTCATTGAATTATGATATTTGGTATCTAAAGGTCTCATTTAAAGGCACCTTCTCCCTGCATACTTAGTCACCAGCAGGTCCATAAAAGAACGGAGGCATGTCGATTTTAAAAGTGGGGAACTCAGTAAAAGTCAAGAGAAAGCCGATACACGGCAGAGGCCTTCTTTTCTTTCAATCAATTACCTGTGTAGATCAATCTGCAGGAATACACCCTCAAGACCTCAGTACTTGGAAACCACAGAAAATGTAGAAACCGGTTCCTCCATGAAAGGAATACACCCTCTATGAATGAATACACCATACACCTTCTGTGAATGAATATAACCTGTAACGTTCCCACAGTTAGTAGGGATGAGTAGACATGTAACTACAGAAGAGGAAAAACAGGTAACACAACCAGGGTCAACAGACAACACCACACAAATTCTCAGCTGGAAACCACCATAGCTGTGCAGATAAAGCAATGGAGAAACTGACCAAGCAGGCAGAGTAGCTGTTTCAGGGAGCTAACAGAACATGTGCTAGGATTTCTATTTGTGTGAAAACCATGAGGCATAAAGCTACATAAAGATTCGGGATCAAAGTGTGCATAAAGCCAATGCATTCTCAGCACAGATGTAACCTATGCATTCTCTTTTCCTCTGCGTGGTTTCTTCAGTTAATGGTTTTTAACTGAAAGTTATTTACATAAATTAGGAACAAGATGTCTTACCCTGTATTTTTAATTGTTTCAGAAAAACCAAATATTTTTTAGCATTGTCTGTGTCAGGCCCTCTTATGAGCACTTTAAATATATTCTCTCATTTATGCTTCACAGGAGGGCTAAGATATAAATACCACCACAGTCACAACCAACTTTATGGATAAAGAAATTAAGACAAAGGATATTTAGTAAATTTCCCCAAATCATACAGTTAGTGGACAGTATTGACTGGGATTCAAACCCAACCAGGCTGGCTGCAAAATCCATCATTTAATCACTGAAAGTGCTCCCCCATTTAGGGAGTCTTTACAAATAAGAACATATCACACGTCAGGAGTTCATGAAATGGATTCTGTAGAAAGTTTCTTAGCATGTGCACAGCCCAACATGTTATAGAGAGCTATACACACACACTCATATGTATACCTGTATGTGAATTTATTTCACTCTTATCTTTCCAAATATGAAGTCAGTTTCTAAGAGCAACAGATGGAATTCACTTAGGCATTGCAAATACTTCATAAAGAAGCAAAAGCTTTAAAAAATTCTTCTTCCAGTATGTAAATATCAAGTATTTTTTCTTTACAAACTTTTTAATACACCAAAGATGTATTGCTGTTCCCCAGACACACACATTTGTACATACATATATCCTGCACCTGGTACACTAGAATAATGTCAACTGTGTTTACTTCAATAATTACCTTCAAACAAACACATGTAGTGATTTTATCTGAATGTCAGCTCCCACACGGCACTTTCCATGTCTAGCTAAGGCCTTGAGGAAATAAATTAATGGATCAAAACCTGGGAAAATTCTAATCCAGCCCTCGAAACGTTAAGGAGATCTAGAATTTCTAAGATTTCCCCAGAGGTATTACATTCTTCTTTTTAAATAACACTAATAAAAAGGCACTTAAATCATACAAGAAAACAGTCATTAGAAATGACAATGTGTTTCATACCCCATAAACCAGTAGGAAAGTATTACTAACATGGAAATAAACCAATTTTTGTGAACAGATCGAAGAATGTTTTTTTTGTTGTTGTTTTTTGTTTTTTAACCTAACTTTACAAAATGCAGTCGTCTGGGCCCTCTCTTAGAAATTTTGACTTAATTAGCCTTGGGTGTGGCTTAAGCATCCTGGATGTTTTATAGCCCTCTGGGCACTTCTCAAGTCTAGACCAGGCTGAGAATTATTGCTCTTAAAAGAATATTTTGCTTGTGTGGACATTCAACCTTGTGCCCTACAGAAATCATTGGCTATTGTACTGGGGATTCGGGGGTAATGTAGAAAGTTGGGTGAATAGTACTTGTGGACCATGATTGTGACTAATAAACGGGCACTTAACATTTTTAGGTTCTTACCCTACCTGGTTAACTTTAAGTAAGAGTTTGGATGATGTTAAGTTCCCCTGACTTTATCACAAATACAAGCATATGTAGTCTAACCAGGGAACCATTAACTGATGTTCATAGCTCTCACTGACCGCCCCCACCCTAGCCATTACATGATACAATCAAAAGCTTTAAATGCGGCAGGATCTGTGGTTACCCCTGTGACCTAATTTACTACTTCACCTTCCCTCACAGTGTGTATGTTGTGGCCAGTCTCGACAAGGGGCAATTCCCCTAGAACATGGCTCTTCATGACTCCATCGTTTTCCCTAAACTCTTCCCTATGGACTGGTAATATAAGTTTGCAAAGTAATTAGGAATGTATGTGTCTTTACTAGTTAACACTTACCAGCACTTATTATTGTGAACTGTATTTACATTAGGATAGATCCTACTATATGAGTGCAAAGTAGAAGAGGTTGCATGACTTAGGACCCAGGCTGACACATCTCAGAAAACTGTAATTACATGAACTGGATAATGCAGCCTCCTCAGACCTGTGCCGAGAGAGAGGACTGACGGTTTGGATACTATTCTTCCCTGACTTGGCACCTAAGTGATAGACACCACTTCCATCTACAGTCTAACGTCCCACATGAGTCAAATAAGCTCACCTAATAATAAGTAGGCTGGAAAGTGAGACACATGGCATGCTGAACAACTGAGCATCACCACAATGATTAGTTAGCAATGCTTTTATAAGACTAGAGGAGGGGTTCTGCATGTGTTTCATGGTCCATAATTAGAATCCTAGAGATAAACTGATTTTACTTAGGTCAGTTAGTACTATAATTCACCACTAGCTCTCTATGTGCCATAATTCCAACACAGAAACTTATTATTGGGGAGAGAGGGGGATTATAGTAACATTTGGCTCTTTATGAAATTGTTTATGATTAGAGTATTATGTTAAGAAGATCAAGTTCCCATTTAGTCACTGCATGAGTCAGGAGTTTCCTATACTGCACCTCTAACCCCAGCTAACCTAGGTTACATCTAGTATCTGATAACAACGACAAAGCCTGCCTGTATCATAACTATCTTAGTATCATTACCCAACACTTAAAGTACATATTCTACTGCAAGTAATTTTTGTTTACCAGGACACTTATTCTCATTGATCTAATTATTTTATTGTCAATCTCTGCTTTTAGGACCCCAAGAACACATCCTACAGCTTTTCATTATTCACTGATTACTCTGCTTATCTGTTTGGGTTATTTTTCATAGTAGAAAAAGTACTCTAAAAATAGCATTTTCCTCTCTGAAATAAGTCTATAAAATTGAAAGTCTATGTTTAATGAATGCCTGCATATATAATTTGGTTGTAAATAGCCAAGACCAAATTTTTTCTAAGTAAAGGATTTGAGATTAATACATTTCAGTATTTTAAAACCACCTTAGCTGCTCACAGACAGAACTAAACAGTTATATGAACCAACATGTTACAACTTTTCCTATATAGTTATTTAGCACATCAAGACTATAGATACTAAATAAATTTTTGATATACTGGTATATATGAAATGCCAATGTGCAATTTATAAAGTATATTAGACCATTATTAATTGGAACATTTAACTGGTTTTCATGTAAAATTACCTGTGGCTAGTGGACTTTATGAACTCAATACATTTTAAATAACTTGGTGCCATACTTTATGGAAAATTCATGGATTGATTAGTTTCCATACAAAACAGGTTTCTGATGAGGAAATGAAAAAGAGAGAAGTTTTCTTTAGCGCACAAAAGCAGCATTAAAACATGGAAAGAAAAAATTATTTTTTACCAAATACCAATGTACTATCATAAATAGTCAACATAATATATTTAGCCTACTTACAGCTAGAATATATATATTTTTTAATTTTTTGGTATGTTTTCCCTCAAGAGTCTTAATACAAAAATATTCCTTTGAAGTTAATTACATCTCCCAATAAGGTAGCATTTCCACAGCACTCAGGTTGTAGAGTGAGTCTGTATAACGCAGGTGTGTATCCTGTATGGTGATCCAGCTGGCTATGTGGATGATAAAAGGGACAGAAATTAAATAGGATCCATAAAGCCCCTAAAGATATCTTCTGCAACCTGAATAGAAGACCATTATGCAGTGAAATGCCATGCTCTGTTTGGACTCCAAAGGAAATAAAGGATCACCTCTAAAGAATTTTAATCCTCTGGCTTACTACATGATCTATATTCAACATGCAAGCATAAATCTTGATTAAACTCAAATTTAGTTAAACATTTTAATTTGTGCAGAAAAACAGCACCTTCTTTCAGTGGTAGCCCTTGATTTGCATGCTCCTTCACATGGATATTACCTGTTGGCCCATGGAAGGACAAGTGTCCAGTTTCTTTCAATCTGTCCTAGCTGAAAACGTGGTTCTACCCTGCATCTCTCTCTCCGTTTCACATCACATGTTTCTCAGGATTCCCCCTCTTATATCCTAGGTCATGTAGGGTCTTAGACCTTCACTGTAAAGCTGTGTGTGTTTGTATGTTATGTGTGTCTGTGTGTGTAAAGTGGTTTTGAGTTAATCAGGGAGGCATTAGAGACTTGGACAGAGGAATGAAATGATCAGACTTGTTTTAAAAAGATCACTGCAACTAGATGATGAGAACAGATCGAAGGGATAGAAGAGCAGCATCGGGAAGATAGACTGTTGCAGTAACTCCTTGAGAGATGATGCAACCAGGCTAGTAACAGTGGAGGCGATGGAGAGAGGTCAGATTTTGGATCCATTATGAAGATTAAGCCATCAAGATCTCTGACTAATTACATGAAGTATATGTCCAAGTCTATGGAGGATAAGAAAAAGACAAAACCCAAGGATGACTCAAGCTTTCTGATATGAGCAACTGAAAATAAACATGGAGTAGCCATCAGTAAAGTTGGAAAAACTCAGGTAAAGATTTGGCGGAAGAGGCAGATTAGCGACTTGGTTTGAAACATTCAATATTAAGACTGAATTGTTTATTATATTTCTAAGTGGACATAGAGGAAATGGTCAAATGGGACTGGAATGCAGGAAAGATGTCTGGACAGATACAAATTTGAGATACAAAGGTTTTTCGAGGATTAACTGGCATTACCTTATAATCCCACATAAAATGACACTCCCTTTTATACCTTTTATTATTTATAAAATTCATCTTAATCAATGTAGCAATCATTAAATTAAATGAGAAATGTCAGAATTAGTTTAATTGCTTCAAACAGTTTTAAGTAGAATATAGTAGTAGAACATGTTTATATTCTACCAACTAATGAAAAAATTAGAAGTAAAAAAAAAAAAATCTACTTGAGCTCATTTGAGCTTGGCTATGGATCTCTTTCATCAGGAGCCAAAACCAGGCAAAACTTAACAATATAAGTAATTCTGAATTCACTGCACCAGTTTTCCTCAGTCATTTGCATGAAACAAAAATCCAGATCAATCTTGAAGAGTCAACATGTGTAATCTGGCAGTTCATCTGTACAATAAGTATCTGGAAATTATCCTGTTAACTTGATCAACAGAGATTCTCAAGGCAAATAACTCAGGCTCGAAGATAGCATTGTTTTAGAAATATTTAATTATTAGATTTTGAACTTAAAGCTCCTTTATTATTTATTAACGGTGTATTACAGTGTTTCTCTATTGCTGGTTGGAGGTGGAAACTTACCCTCTCTGTACTAAAATAAAGAACAAATGCTCTAGTGTTGATTAAAACCACTTTATGTAACTCCTCTTCCCCTCCCCCCTCCAAATCAGAGCAGGCAAGAGAATCCTAAGTTACTCTCAAATGCAAAATGAAGTTGGCTCATGATGGGAAAGAGGAAAATAAAGAACAAAATTGTTTTCTTTATAATATGGGCTTATTATACAAAATTGGTAAGTAATTAAATGAAACAAAAATCAAACAATTCTTCTCTGACATGAAAAATAATAGGCCTGTTTTGCCAAACAACCCCAGAATATATTCATTCAAGAGGTTGAGATATGTTCAAAGAACATTCAACAAAATATCAGAAATTCAGACTGTGCTCTTAAAAGGTCATTCGTGTTTTGAGGAAACATTAAAAAAAAAAAAAAAAAAAAACTGATGAACAACAAAATGGACAACATTCCAAATGGCAAAATTGGATCTAGAGGTCTTGTACTTTTCCCTAGTCACAGTTCAGAACAGAATGTGAAATGAAAATATTACTATATTAGAAAATTTTCGTATTTGCCAGTGATTCAAAGTAATGAAAAGGCTAAATCTGGCCACCTGACAGATCTTGCTTTTATTAGAGTATTCTGGTTTGGTAAATTGGAATTTGAGGCAGTTTATCTTCAATGCAATAATACCAGGTTATATGGAAAAATAATAAAAAGCAGTGTTTCTCCTTTACTGTGAGCAATTTACTTTTGGGGGCTGAATAACTTGCTTCACATGAATTATGCAGTTCCTATTGTCTTACTGGTATAATGGAAGAAGACAATCACCCCACAGGATTAACTGATTCAGGGAACCAAAGACAAAGTACATTTCCTTTGGGATTTAGAGAAGGGCAGAGTAGGT
The DNA here is from genome assembly GCF_963455335.1 of Martes martes. Classification (NCBI taxonomy): domain Eukaryota; kingdom Metazoa; phylum Chordata; class Mammalia; order Carnivora; family Mustelidae; genus Martes; species Martes martes. Next base: position 21,377,550 of record NC_137903.1, on the reverse strand, counting down.
TTTAGCCACATTGATTTCACACAACCAAAAATGCACGGCCATTTGATTATTTTAAATCAAAATAAAAAGAAACCTGAAAAAGAAAAATACAATTGCATTTCAGCAGGTACAATTTCTCACAAACTTTAAACTCGGGTGTGCAAATTTTTATATATATACACACACACACACACATATTTTTTTTTTTTCCTATAACTGAACTTAAATTCTTCCTCAGTCTTCATTCCCCCCTGAGAGAAGGAAACTTTCTCTGGTCACATCCAGATAAATCTGGCTGTTTTATTACCTGAGGTTTAAACTCAACCAAGCTTGAGATCTTCCTTCTCCTGCCCTTCCTGGGAGTGGTGTGGAGTCACTGGGGGTATATTCACTTGTATTCTGTCCTGGCATCAGTAAGATGTGTGATCACTCCATCATGGTATGCTCAATCACACTGTCATGGCTGTACTCGTTTCCACATCTATCGTTCCGGTGTCTGTACTCTCCCATACAAGAACCCACAGAGGCTGGTCTGTCCACCCCCTGGGCTCCAGCTTATACAACCCAGGTTTCTATTTATGCCTGCAGCCCTGTGCCATGGCTGTGAGCCTTCTTCCGCCAGCTCTCAGCATCACAGCTATGCCTCCCTGGGTACATGAAAAGATATTTAAGTGTTCTTTGTCCTCCAGTAGGGTGTTCTAACGCTGCATTTGGGCACATCTGCCTACCCACACCAGGCAGTCACCTCTACCCTGCTCTCTCCAACTATAGTGTACAAGTCTTTTCCTGCCACACAGTTTCCTAGGTAACCATGGCACAATGTAAGCTAATAATCTCCTTTTCTCAATCCTCATGATTTGAAAAGGTCAACCATCTTCTCCCAGGGGTTAGGGGTGAATGCAGAGCAACCTAAACCAACATCTATTTGTTTTATCTAATGGCCAAACTTTCCTTGCTTTACCATTATTTTAGAGGCCCTTCCCTAATCTCATGCTTCTGATATATTCTTCTTCCCATTTATTTCTTTTCTTACACGTGGTTGTAGGCTTTAGAAATGAACAGCCAATATTGTAACATCAAATTCTATAGTTTCACCAAAGAACCGTCCCCTCCTCTCAACTGAGGCATGGCTTTAACCCACGTTGCTCAAATGGAGTAAAATACTTGAACATAGAAAAAAGAAAAATATATATATATATATATTTAATACTTTATATATTATCCTTTCGCATAGATGTCTTCTCTTCCATATAGCTTACTGATGGAACTTTGGAGTCATACAAAAATTATTTTCTGTCCTACTCATTCATTCAACAAACATGTCTACTAGGGACAGAAAATACACTTGGCTCAAGGAATGAGGATAAAAACAAATACAGCACCTGGTCTTCACTGATCTTATAATATTAAAAAAAAAATCACAAAAATATACAGTTATGGGGTGCCTGGGTGGCTCAGTGGGTTAAAGCCTCTGCCTTTGGCTCAGGTCATGGTCCCAGGGTCCTGGGATCGAGCCCCACATCAGGCTCTCTGCTCGCTAGGGAGCCTGCTTCCTCCTCTCTCTCTCTGCCTACTTGTGATCTCTGTCTGTCAAACAAATGAATAAAATCTTAAAATAAATAAACAAATATATATATATATATATACAGTTATATAATGTGAATAATGCTATGAAAGCAGATGATGTAATCCCATGTTGGATCTAGAAGATTACTATAACCAATGTTATGAGAATTAAAGAATGAGTAAGAGTTAACCTGGTAAAATGGTTAATCAAGTAGGGGGAGAACATTCTTGGCAGAGGCAGCCCCAGTTAAGACAAGGATAGCTACAGTGCAGACAAAAGTGGAAAAGAGAGGCCAGATGGAGTTGGAGACACCAGGGCCAGGCCACGCAATGCCCTGTAGGAAGAGGAAGCACAGAAACATTTTATTCAGGACAGTGATGTGATCTGATTTTCATTTAGGTTAAAAAAAAAAAAAAAAAACCCTCTGGCTATAATGCGGAGACACTGGTAAATAGAAAACACAATCCTTGCCAGCCCTGTTTCTCCACTTCTAGAATAAATACAGTAATTTGAAGGGTTTGTGATAAGAAGTAAATAAAATAATGCATGTAAAAGCAATAATGGCATTATGCTTGACACAGAGTAAATATTCACTAAGTGTGACTTTAATGATCAACAAAGAATTCTATAAAATGAAAATCCAGATTGTCACAGTACATTAATAAGAAAGATAATCAGCTTTGTAGCCAAATATGTATATTTATAATTATGGGTTTTGACTTACTGGCCATGAATTTAATTATCCCATCTGAAACTACATTTCTTCAGAGAGAATCAGGGACAATTCCACACATCTTATGGTATTCTTATAAAATGTATTAATGTCTGTGAAAATGTAGAGCAGGGGCGTGATATAGTCATTTTGAGCAAAGATTTTCTTCCCCATCTTCTTTCCAGAACAATTAACTCTCCAGAAGTTATGTGGGTCACTCACGAAGTTGTATCATATAAAATCCTCGATAAAATGCTGCTTATTTACACTTACTCAGAGATTGTTGGCCTGAAAGTATTAATTCCATTTCCCAAGATATCTAACTTCCTACAAGTGTAGTTGGAGAACAGGGCTCAATAAAAAGAGGAAGGAAGGAAGAAAATGAAGAGCGTGAATGATCTCATTTTTAGCAGGAAGATCATCATTGATCTCAAGCAGAATGGAATGAGGAAAAGGATTAGGGTAAGTAAACAAGTTTTTCCTCTACCCACTTCATGCTTGGTGATGAACAGAATAGCAGACTCCTTAGAACAGTCTCTGATACACAGCTTCTTCAACTTCCATTTCTCTAGAAAAACTTTTTAGGCAATAATTGACGGATATCTTCCAAGTGTTAACTATTTTCATGTTGCTAGTTTTATGGCCAACATATGCCTCTTCCAACAAAGAGGGTGAATACCCAAAATCTTCAACAACAAATCTACTTTTCTGAAAGAGACACTGTAATTGAACAAATGGGAATAAATTTAGTCATTTCCATGGCCTTTCCGGTCAGCCCTATCCTCTAATGTATAAATTAGAGCAGCAGATGCACTGGAAGTTTTCCACATTGGTTTGTTAAAAGGTGAGCTGCTGGATGCCAGCAACACAGCAAATCTAACAGAGGTGACTGGCTTTCACAGGTCTGTGGGCCAACACTGAGCATAATTTAGAAGGAAAAGGCCACTTACCCATCACTCAGCCATTTGCCCCCAAAAGCTCAGAGGCTGCTTAAATTTCACATTAGTTCTAGGAATGTGGGTCAGTGCCAGCATTCACTGCTATAAAAAATTGGGGCTGTAGAGAGTATCTACTCCACGTTGCTCATTTTAGTAAAAACAGAAGTGTTTACCCAAAGACTTATGTCTAGGTTAAGAAAAATTTAAGATTAAAACCAAGATAAACTTCCAGCAAAATAAGCAACCTCAAGTAAGATAATGATGAAATATTTCCTTACCTATCTTATGCCATATTCTCTAATTTCTAGAACAAATCTCAATGTCAAGCATTACCATTAGTACACCCCCAGATCTCAGATTCCTCTTTGTTAAAAGATATTTTGCATTTCCTGAAACTGAGATGCATCTTACAATTGTTAAGTACACTCAATACAGTGCCGATTTTTGTGTACTATCCACTTGTCAGTGGTGCATCCAAAAAGCACCAAAGTCCAGAAGTCAAGGAAACACAGGTTATTTTTTATAAACAGAAAAACTGAAGTTCAATAGGAATCATAAAACTTATCTAAGTTCACATACTAGTTTGTGACATGAATGAGGCCAGAAGGCACATCCATTTGACACAAAGGCCTTGAGTTGCTCTACTTCCCTCAATCAGCCTGAACGTTTTTGTCAGTAACAGAGCCCAAGTCATCATACAGGACATTCATCTGTTGTTTGCCCAGGACCTTTCTCCCATCTCTCCCTGGCCTCTACCTAAGGGTAATTTTTTTTTTTTTTTTTAGATTTATTCATTTTAGAGAAGGGGGAGGGAGTAGAGAGGGTCATAGGGAGTGGGACAGAAAGAATGTTAAGCCAGCTCCCCACTGAGCACAGAGACGAACGCAGGGCTAATCTCACAACACCATGACCTGAGAACATGACCTGAGATAAAATCAAGAGTCAGATGCCCAACCGACTGAGCCACCCAAGGTCCCCCATAAGTTAGTTTGTGCGTTTGTTTGTTTAAGGAACTACCCTTTCCCCACTGTGTAGCAGCCATGTGGTTTGGATAATAGAAGTCAAGGAATACAATTTAATTCATTTTATCACAGTGTATGCTTTTCAGAAATGAGCAAAAGCCAATTGAAAAAAAAAATTGTGTTTCCTCTGGGCACAGAGGCAAGTTCAGGTCGGAACAACTGCAGTAAAATTCAAGAATTTTGTTGCTAAGTATGAAGAACAATCAGCTTGCTCCTCCTGAATGTGCATGAAAAAGCATGTAACCCTGATTATTGCTGGCAGTCAGACTGTAAGCATGAGGGAGATTAGTCTGAGATTAAAGCAGACACATGACAAAAGACCAGAGCTGAGACAATCACAGAAAAACCTGAGCCAAAGCCTTATATTAAACCATGCCTGAAACCTGACCTGGCTCCAGGGATTACAGCAATAGGACCAACAAACTTCCTTTATTGTTTAAGTCAATTAAAGCTGAATTTCTGTTATTTGCAACCACTAAGAAAATCCTACTTCTTACACCACAGGGTCCAACTCAATGCCAACACAACATCAAAACTGTATCCCATTCAAAACCAAAGTATTGTCTTTAAGATGACCTACTCCTCAACTAAACCTCATATCCAATCTAAGTCCAAACACAAACTTGTAACTACACTATCCATTTTAATAAGCAAATGTGCCATCAATTTGTATTCTAGCATGTAGCCTACAATTTTAAGTAAATTTAGTAACAGTGACGAATCTCGTATATAACTTTATTAATGATTTCGTTTCTATATCCAATAGCCAATGAATTTATTGAACTGTCATATAAGTTTTACCACTGTATACATTCAAACTAGTTTTAAGATCTTTCAGCAATAGTAAAATAGGAGGTTGCTATGGATAAAGTCCTCTTTTGACACCCAGAGAATCTTTTGACTGACCACCCTTCACCTACTATCCCTGTGTTGTTCCCCGCCCAGCGGTCTTCACAGCTCTATCTAGATTCACTAGTCCCCTCTTCATCTTCTATTAAGACAGGACTATGTTGTGTTCCACTTGCTCAAAACTTTGTCTTCAGTATCACAACGTATCAAATCTTCCATCAAGTTTTAGTATATGCTATTAATTAATGGAAAACTGTCTCTACTCATTCCCCTCTCAAAAACTTCTCACTCTCACCAATAATGTATACTTATTTTGAGTAACCATTTGGACATAAAAGCAACATGCTCATTTTTAACTCCTTAGTGATATCATGGCTAGAAATTTCATTTTAGTTAAGACATAAGAAAACAGAAGGAAAGCAACGTGACTACTTCATTATGTGGAAACTAAGCAGAAGGCCTTATGCATACCTCAAACCATACAGTACAAATCACTGTGAATTATAAGAGTCAGCTGTAAGAAGTAAAGAGCTTTGGTTTTTGGATCCCACTCATCAACTCTGCACCAACTTTATGATCTTCCCTATAATGGAATTACACATATGCCTGATGAAAACTTTTTAGTCAGCTTTGCTGATATAACAACTTCTAAATCTCAATGGCGTTTAATAACAAACATTGAACTCTTGCTCCTGCTACACGACAGAGGCTGCGGGATGGCCATAGCCACTGCAACTCAGTGGCTGAGTTTGGCTCTGTTCTTCAGGTCTTCCCATTCCAGAACACAGACTGAAGGACATAGTTGTTCCTAAGGTACAGAGAAAGAAGAGTTGAACACACAATGGTTCTTTAAGCTTCTGCCAGGAGGTAGTATAATTTACATTTCATTAGCCAAAGCAAGTAGCACAGCCAAGCTCAATTTCCATGGAGAATATATATTCCTTCTACAGCAGGGAACACTACAAGTTATATGGAATCAGGGATGATTTCTAATGTCTCAGAGGGAAGCATCTAATAAATCATTAAGGACAAAAATGACTTCTATCAGAAAAGTTGAGCAAACCTCGGTTCCCTGATTATTTAGCTTAGTTTCCCAGGGAAGACTAAGTGTTCCCCACCAAAACCATTTCTCTTTTCTTCCTTGGCACAGCTTGGTTATATCTCCCAGGCTCCCTCGAAGGACATGTGACTGGGTTCTGGTGAATGAAATACAAGCTGAATGATGTAAGCCACTGATAGTTTTGCCCTATAAAATGCTCACAAATACAACCCTTTAATCTCTTTCCTCTGAGGACCTAGCAGAGCAGAGAGCTACAGATGGAGGAACCAGAGCCGCTGAGTCACTGTTGGAGAAGAGCTGCCTGCGAGGCCCAAGCCAGACCACCATGGGAGTGAGAAGTAAGTTATGATTGTGTTATGTCACTGAAGTTTTTGTTGCTGTTTTTCTCGGGGGTGAGCCTATTCTGACTAATTGAGTGCATAAACCTAAAGACCACCTCACTTTGGATTTTCATAGCCATTTCAAGGAATTGCCATTTTATCTGTATGTGAGCTATCTTAAATTACATACTTTTTTTCATTATGCATTCTACTTTAGCAAATTACCCAAAGAAGGAATTGCCAGATCAAGGGAGAATGTTGGCCACATATTCAGGCAATGACTCAGATCTAACACATCCATGTGTTACCATGATACCATCCAGAATGACACTAATTTCTCTCTGCAGAACCCTGTATATAAGTGAAGCCATTTCCTACCTACCTTAAAATCTATTCATTAAAGAACTAAACTAGATTCTCAGGTCAGGGTCTATGCCAGAAATTTATTTCTTAACTCATGAGGAGGAAGAAGCAGACCAGGATACCAATCAGCAGACGATCTCAGGAAGCAATAGCTCATGCTCCTGGCAGGCCCTCACACATCAACTAGTTGCACACTTCTGATTAAGCAATAAATGAAGGATGAGTAGAAACACTTTTTCTTACTCTATCCTCAAACCCTCTAAAGTGGTATTTTCAACATCAGAGAAGTTAACAATCTCTCGCAGCTTTGTTATACAATCCAATGAGTTAATATTTATAAAGCACTTAAAACAGATGCAAGTGCATAGTAAGTGCTGTAATAAGCAGCAATTTTTAAAGTTATTACTACTTTAGAATTAAGAAACCTGAAACTCAGATAAACTTTTCCCAAGACCATGTCGCTAATGACCAACGCAACTAGAAATCAAATTGAGGTCTTTCAACGCTTTCAACTCTATATTGTATATTTTGTCTTTTCAAGCATATAGGTAAGTAGCTAAAACCAGACTTACAAACCAAGTTTGTTCCTGTTGATTCCAGAACAATACTATTATCTTCCCAGTTACCAAATTCCATCTGCCATGAAGTACATGCCAAACTCAAATCACTATCCTAGGACTGAAAATGTTTTCAACACTAGAGCCCATTAGATGCAGCTGTATTTATATAGAGATGAAGACTGACTGACTAAAAGATATAGTGTCCTTAAGGATCTCCCTGAGTCAAGATGGGAAGCCCTAAATGAACCATATAATGAAACGAAACCCCTTGGAAAGAAAGTATTTAAAACAAAATGTCAACCTTCACTCTATTCCACAGATAGCACGTTAATGAGGTTACCTGCTGAGAGAAAGAGCCCAGTCTTCATTCTTCCTGTAGTTCTCTTCTGGGGAATTTCTGCTTTGCCTCGTGAGGCTCATAAGTATGTTTCAAAATGAGAGAGTATATCCATTCTTTTTAATATAAGGCTTCTCTTCCCCAAGTGTTTTCCTTAGAGAACAATAAATTTCCTATTGGAAATTGAGTCTTGGCATGAGGCTTCTTAATTTGCTAGGAAAGGAAATCTACTATGGAAGTAAGTACTAGAGCAGAGCAGAAGCTGTATGTCCTGATCCCAAGGATTAACAAAAACCAACACTTGCCTAAAGGAAATCAGGTAATTAGTGAAAAACAAAGAGTTTCACTCTAGCTTTTTCTGGCCCCTCCTGTCAAGCATCCTTAAGTATCTGTATTGGTGGGGTTGGTTTACCCTCTTTCTACCAACTCAAAGAAGAGCAATTCTTACTTACCCAGCTCCACCTTTACCCATTTCTCTCTTCTCCTGCAAACTTCTTCCCAAATGAGGTTTATACTTCTAGGAAAGCCTGTGCTTTCTCTTCTTACACATACCGTTAAATCCACCCAGACTCTCTTGTCTGACAATTTGCATATACCATTTGGGTTTTGTCCCCCCACCACCCATAACATCTATACCCAGCTAATGTCTTTTGTGGCCTGGTCAAACACCTCTCTCTGTAAACTGCAAAAGGACATGGCAATATCTATCTTGCATGTCAGTGCAAAGGGCTCATAATAAATATTGACACAATGAATCAGAATGTAGTTGGTCGATGAGATATTATATTCAAAAAATGCTTAAAATGTGAATGTCATGCAAAATCACCTAAATTTTGAATTAATGAATTACAAAAGACAGTTCCAAAATAAAATATTATGGAAATTATTACTAGCCTTAACATCTGTCTTGGCAATTTGAAGGGTTCATTCTAAAAATCTGGGTATCAAAAGAGCTGGATATAATTTAATATTTCCTTATAAAAAACATAAGGAAGAAAAAAAAAGGATGTGCCTGTTTTTCTATCAATGTGTGATTTTTTTTTATATACTGCATAATTTTTAAAATTCTGGTTACAGTGGCACATGGCAAGAGGGACTCTGATGTTTTCACAAATCTTTATTTTCTGGTTACTAGTGTTTCAAAATGCTAGAGTCAGACTCATATTTAAATATGTGGCCAGTAATTTTGCCTGGTTTCCTATTGTTGTTTTGTACATCCAAGACAATCAATCAAAAATACAATAAAAAAATCTGATTAGAGGGCAAGAAATAACCTTTCATGGCAACATCTAGGCCACATATGATTTGTTTCCTGAAATTGAGGTCCTAAGTGACAATTCTGTTTTTGACCTTGTATTCATGGGAGGTTTTATGTCTGTACTTGTAATGAGTTGCCCAGCCTTGGTCTTTGTCTCTTCTGTTCTGTGGCATGTCATTATCTCTTTCTTGTTTCTTTTCTGTTGTTTCAGTCTATGATTTGCTAGGGCTTGTTCTTTTAAACCACTCTGTTGTTATCTGACACAGATAGCTTTTTTCTAGGTATCTTCTCTCCACAATTCTACTTTCCCACTAACCAGAAAAAATGTCATCTGAAACATATGGGCTTACTTTCTCCTCTGATATAGAAAAAGAAAGAAAGAAAAGAAAAGAAAAAGAAAATATTTACAGCCAGATACACTAAATAAGCTCAGGGGAAAAAAAAATTACTTAAAAAAAAAGTACAAAACTACTCTAAGTTACCACTGGATTTTCCAAGTTAGTAAATACAGAAACTACTTAATCTCTAAATACACTAAAATTATTCCCCATTTGACCTCAACAATAGAGAAAAAAGAACTCCTGTTTTAATAACTGAATTAGTAATTTTTACAAAGGCTAAATGGGTAAGTATTTTTATATTAGGACTATTTTCTAAAATTAAAAAAAATTCAATAGGACTAAATTCATCTATTCCTATGAAGCAGAAATCAAGTATCCTGAATTCTCTTAGCTACTATGAACACCAGTAAGTTCTTACATTAAAATACAAATTCATCTTCTTAACTGAGGCTTTCTGCTTTTTGAGACCTCAATTAATAGGACTCGAGTAAAACATAATCCAGACCTTATCACTTTCTATCCAGATTATATTGAAATAGCTTCCTAATCAATTTATATAAATTTAGCCTTTCTTTTCACTCTGACTAATCTTCCTTAGTACTTTTTCCATGTCACTTTGTGAGTGAAAAACTTCCAATGGCCCCCTACTTTATAATATATCAAGTCCTACCTACTCTGGCCAGTTTTCAGCACCTTCCAAGTTTGAGTCCTCTACTTCCCAATCTTATTTCCCAATCCTCCTCAAATCAGCTAGTCTGTTATATCATAGTTACTTGTATGTTTCCTAATAATACTGTGATCTCTTGTAAAGTAAATGGACTCTTGAACTAGCCCCCTTCTACCTACAGTAATTCTTGAAAACAGGGGTATGTCACATTATTTATTCTCTCCATGGTACCAAACACACAAATGAGCGGGGAAGAAAGGAGAAGAAATGACTTTCCTTCATTGACTAGATGCCAGACACATATCTAGGCTTTTGCAAGCCTATTCAGCTGAAGCATGCAAAGCAGTTGGCACAGTTCTGTGAATAAGGGTTCAATAAACATTATTATTATTAAGTTACTTAATCTTCTCAACAAATTTGTAAGGAGATACAGATGGGGAAGCAGAGCTCCACACTGAAGCATGAAAAACAGCACCAAAATACTGAACCAGAAGGCTTTCCCTAGAGTTGTAGTTCTGGTGCTTGTTAAGTGACTTAAATAAAAAGGGATTTTATTACTTCAACAAAGAACCCAGAAGCGGGGTGACTCCATGGCTAGTTAATTAGCGGCTCAGTTAGGGCATCAAACTAGGTACTCATCCTCCCAGTCTGCCCTTTTTAGGTTAGTTCTGATCCTCAGGCTGCTTTCCCTCATAAATCAAACAATACCATGGCAATCCCAACCCAAACATCCAGAAACAGTAATGCTCAAAAGAAGAATGGGGACTTCTCAGCATTGTAGAAGCCTTCCCTAGGAGCTGTAGACCAGGCTCCCCTTCCTGATTCATTGGCCAACACTTTAAATAATTGCTAGCAAGGAAAATGGGGCCAATGATGATTGGCTTGAACCCAGAAGTACCACCGCTCTCAAGGGTAGGGATAAAGCTAACTTCCTCTAACGGGTGTGTATAAGGAGAAATGCATGAAAAACATCAAGGCTCTGTTATAGAAAGGAAGTAGAAGGGAAGAGTGAATGGATAATGGAGGAAAAAATACCAGCAGGGCTTACTGTTGTGATGTTGTCTCGAAGTCAAAATATTAAGTTATTACTGACTAACTGAACATACGACTGTCTATGGTTATTACAAAGAGAGAGTGAGGAAGGAAGAAGGAAGGGAAGGATGAAAGAAGCAGAGAGATAAGAGAAAGCCCAACTGAAGATCAGTTTGTCAGGGTAACTCTTGTGGATGCCATTCCCACAGGCTCTGGAAGCAGTTTCTGAAAATCATAGAGCTCCGCAGGAAGGTCTGTATAAACTAGACAGGCTTTCGGGGATAAAAGTGATTTGAATCCCAATAGGAAGCTGATGGTGCCCACATTCGAGAGAGCAGACCATCAAGAGCTAATGAGGTTGTCAAGTCTGTGAGCTAACCAAGGCACAGACACATCAAAATGATTCAGCAGGAGACATAACTAACAAAACAATGGTTTCTTAAGAGCAAAGCTGTAACTAAGAAGGAAGTTTAACTAGTTTCTTTTTCAAAAGAAAAAGTTATTTCAGCAACTAGAGGAAAAGATAATTTCTTTAAAGGATGGCAAACATGGGGTACTACTTTATTGTTTTGCAATGTGCTAGAAACCCAAGTGATAACATAAGCAAGAAGGTTAAGTACACAGTAATTCTCTCTGAATATTGAACAATTTCAAACAAACAAAAAAAAAAATTAGAATTTAAAGGTTTGTGTAAGCCTGGGATTCAAGAGGTATTTAAAATGGCAGTCATGGATTCCAAAACCATCTAGGCCTTTTCCACAGACGGAAACGTCCATATGTGGAATTCCTCTTTCTAAACATTGTTCTGGATTATTAGAATAAGTATATCCTGATGTGCATCATGAAGTTACAAATATGTCTGTGGTGTCATCCTCTGCGCTCTCCGGCAAATGTGGAGACGAGAAACAGAGGGCCATGGCTCCATCCAAAGGCACCACATGCGACATACGCCACATGGGGGACAGATCTCCTGGACAGAAATCCCAGCTCTGCCACTTATTAGCTGTACCATACAGCTTGCACCTTAACCCCTCCATTTCCATCTCTCATCTGTAAAACTGAAATAATACTAAAATTTAGGATTTAGGTAATTACATAAGATTTAAAACAGTACCTGATGGCACATAGTCAGTGTCCAATCATCATTAGATATTATTGGCTTCCAATACAATAAAGTTTTCTTCTGAGAATGTTTGGGTTCGTCTTCTTCAGTGAAAAATAGAATGAAAGACTAATAAACTCAACCCAACCCCTAAATGTTAAGAAAGTCAAGATGGCTGATTCCCAACCCTTCTAGTAAAATAACAGTAGAGAGGCGAGTGCTGGAGGTCAGCAGGCCCAAACTGGTCTCCAGACATGCACTGCATTATCTGCTCCCTAGGAGACGTGTTGGTAACACAGCTTCCTGGTCAATGCTCAGGGGAAGCAGATGATCAGATTTATTCGGTGTCTTAATGCTCCCTTGCAGCTGCAAACAGCTTCAAACCCAACTGGCAATTGAACACCCCAGGCAATTTGCATCTCCAGAGAGCAATTTATGGTTAAGTTTCCACTGAACATTTTTACGAGAGCAACAACACCTAATGCATCTCTCAAGAAACAGCTCTTTTAAAGAACGTGTTCACCACTACTAGAGTTTTATTAAAGAAGTAAGCTAATCCTTTTCATTACTTGCCAAGCCATTTTTGTCTGATCTGAAGAAGGAACCTTGTGCACTGAGGCTCCTAAGGCTCTGGAAAGCACAAATGTCCTCAAGGAGACACAGTGATATAGAACTTGGCAATCCTTCCTGATGCAGTCTGAACTCAGGCACCTAGGGCACTTAGTGATACTCCCACCCAATGAACTCCCAGAAGTATCTCCTTCCCTACATTGGGGACAGCTCAGGACCTATGCAAATCGAGTTTCCAGGCACCAACCTGGGAATCCCACAGGTCCTGAAGCTGAATAAGTACATTAGACACCATAATATCACAGGATAATTTTAAGTAACATTAGTAATTACAGTTTTATGGAAACTTTGGCAGCATCTAATGAGGGACACAACTGTCTACAAAGGTGAAGTGAATGGAGTCAGTGCTGCCACTTAAAGTTTTTAAATTTGAGGCACATTTTTCAATTAACTCCACTCGTTGCCCACAGGAAATTCTGATTCACATTTTTAATCTATATCTAAGCAATTTATCAACAAGCTTCTCCATGAAATCTTTTAGTAAAATGTGTCCTACTCAGCTCAGGCTGCCATGACACAATCTAATAGACTGGGTGGCTTAACCAATAGAAATTTATTTCTCATGTCTCTGGAGGCTGAGAGTCTGAAATCAAGGTGCCAGTAATGGTTGAGTTCTGGTAAAAGCACTCTTCCTAACTTGTGGATGGCCACCTTCTTGCTGTGTCTTCACAGGGCAGAGAATCTCCCCCTCCCTTCATGCTTCTGTGTCCAGATATTTACATATAAATGTTATTAACATCTCTTACAGTAGGAAAGAAAAAAACGCATTTATTCATTTTGTTTTTAGTACGCAACAAACGCATGGATGTGAATTCACGTTCCCTACTACTATTTTAAAAAGGTAATCAAGGTATTTTTATTCTTATGTGCCATTTTCTCCATCTGCTACATTTACCTTGTGGGGAATCACAACTCTTGAAGCAAAACATAGAGAAAGTTACCCATAAGTAGAGACATCAATAGATATTCACAAGTCAAAGTTAACAAAGTAATCAGAACACAGATCAACTAAATAAAATAGCAACCCAGTAGCACAAGGCCCTGCAACGCCCCCTCCAGCTCCCATATTCCTTCTCAGTCCTGCTTTCTCTCAAGAGTAACTAGCATCCCAAGCCCAACACCCTTAACTTGGCCTAGTTTTTAGTTTGTTTTGTTTTTTGTTTGGGGACAGGGAGGGAGAGAGAAAATCAACCAGGCTCCATGCCCAGCACGTGGAGCTCAATGCAGGGCTTGACTTCACAACTCCGAGATCTTAACCTGAGCCAAATCAAGTCAGAGGCTTATCTGACTGAGCCACCCAGGGACCCTCTATTTTTTTTTTTAATTAAAGGGTATATAATTTTTTTCACCTGGCTTCTTTCCCTCCATACTACATCTCTAAGACACATTAATGTTGTTCTGTGACGCAACAGTTGCTCATTCTCAGTACTGTCAAAGATGGCACTGTATGAATAACTCAAAAACAATTTACCCATTTCACTCTGCCCAGGCATTTGGATCACTTTCAAGAGTGCTATTGTAAACACAATCCTACATCATTAGCTACACTTCTAAGGAAAACTGCTGGGTCATGGGGTGCACAAATACTCAGCTGTGAGGGGATGCCAGTTTTCCAATGATTATAGCAATTTACAAAAGCATAGGAGTATTTTTCCCACATCTTTGCTAACACTTGATACATTGTTCTTTTCTCCTGTTGAATGTGTAGTATTAGAGCACTGTAATTTTAATCTGCACTTTCCTAAAGACGACTGAAGTTGTGTGCCTTTGCACAGGTTTACTGCCCATTTGGTTATCCTCTTTTAGTAAAAAGGGCTGAAAATGTTTGGCCCTGTTTCTATTGAATTTACAATATTTTTTTATGGATTTCCAGGAGAATTTTATACATAGTGGGTAAGGAGCCTTAGTTGGTTTTATATATTACAAATATCTCCTCCTACTCTTTTCATCCCCCACTCCCTTAAAACTGTCCTTCGCTGAAATTTAAAATTTTAACATAGTCCAATTTTTTACTTTTTATTTATAGGTTTTTTTGCATTCTGTTTAAGAAATCCTTTCCAAAGACATGGTCATTGAAGATACTCTAAGGTCTTCCTTTCATAGCTTTATTATTTTACCTAAAGATCCATAATCTACCCATACTGGGTTTTACGGTTAAAATCGTTTCATATGGATAGATTATGAGATATTGAAAAGGCTATCCTTTCCCTCACCATACATCAGTGCCACTTTTTTCATAAATCAAGTGTATGTGCCTCGGAGTCTATTTACAGACTTTCTATTCTACTCCATTCATTTCTCTCTACAAAACTGCATTATCCTTATTACTACAACTTTTATAATGAATTGATACTTGGTAGTGTCAATACTATGGCTTTATTTTTCTTTTAAAGAAATCTTTGTCTTTTCTTGTACTTTGAATTTTCATAAAATAATAAAATAAGCTTGCCAGTGTTTATGTACACACACACACGTGCACACAAACACAAATCTTGCATGGATTTTTATTGCATTAAATCTATACATCAACGTATGGAGGACTGACAAATTCACAGTAGTCTTTTATAAACACAGCATTTCCCTCCATTTGCTCAAGTCTTTTTAATTTCTTTAATGAACATTTTGCAGGTTTTCATTAGATTTATATTTAGGTATTTATTACTGGATATGACTTTTAAAAACCTTACCATTTGTAATTGTTTTCTGCTGGTATATGGAAATATAGTTTTATGTACATTAATAATATTTCTAGTAGTTTTACTAAATCTATTAATTGTTCTACTTTGTAGATTCTTTCAAACTTTCTACACAGTCATATCACCCACAAAGAATAACTATCTCTTCCCCCATAAACTTCTGAACTTTAAAAAAGCAGAATGAGGATCTAATTAGATTCTCTCCCTCAGCCAAGAGAGAGGAATCTCAGAATGCCTGCCTGGCAGAATTTCATCATCACGACGGAAATAAATGCTAGGGAGCTCTCATTCTTTTCCTTCCAAAATCAAGTTTTCGGCATGGTGATCCTGTCTGTGCCCCACCACTGGATGAGGATGAGGGAGGTTGTGAGTTCACAGATGGCTAGACGACAAGGAGGCCATCTGGACCTGAAGGAGCAGACCACATCTCCCAAAGATTCTTGACTTCGAGCTGGATGCAGGAATGAGACAGGCTTCCCCTGAGTAGTTTCGCTTGGGGAGAAGGTATACGTAACACTTGTCTGTCACAAATTCCTCCATATTCTGTTCTTTATTGTACACTGACCACACTTTCCTCTCATCTCTAAATGCCACTCTTCTCGGAGGCAGCTCTTCCTCTGCCCATCTCCACAAGGCAGCTCCTCCCAAAGTTCTTGTGACAGCTTCCCTCCACTTGTATCTTTCTATCCTCCCTGGTTGGTCTTACCTGATAGCTAGCTCCAAATATCTCATTTATAAGATTTCTAGCTTAAACTCTTTCATTGATTTCCAAACTCTACTTGCTTGAAATGTCTCCCTTGAAAGCCAACTAGAATTTCAAAAGCAATCTATCCAATATCAAAATCGTAATTTCTCAGCAGAACTGTTCCTATGCCTCTCTTCTGTGTTTGCTAAAAGGTGTCACTATCATTCTCATTTGTAATGTTCAAAAAAATATCAGAGTTCTCTTTGGATTCTCTCTTCCTCTCTTTCTGTCTCATTCCCTATATCCAGTCAATAGCCAGTGACCCAACCCAAACTCAAAGGATCCCTAGAATCCTAAAGTAGGGAAGAAACAGGACTATCCTGCCAGCCATCAATGTGCTTGTCACACAGCTATCACTTCTGCCTTCTCAGTTCCACAGCTATCCCTCACCAAATTCTCAATAACTATGCTATTCTAGAAGATTTCTTCAACCATCGGGCATTATGGCACATAACAAAAGCTCTTTGTGTCTTTGCGGTCACAAAATTATAGTGATGGACACTGGAGACTCTCACTAAATTTCTGGCATTTTTCCAACTCTGAGACCTCCTCTATTACACTGCAGTGGGGTATTATAACTAGAATTATTTCCCCCCCTCCTATTCTGCCTATAGCATACTCCCCACAAGTCCATCTCATTTCCTATGGATTAGAACTTCCATCAGGTGATCTAATGTTTGCTTAATTGACTTGCTGAACAGCTGTAGACTCCTTCCCAGGGGAATATGAGCAACAACCATCAAAAACAAAACAAAACAAAGCAAACCTGAACTACTCAAGTATGACTTTCAGCCTCTTCCCCTCCCATTTCAGAAGTCCTGCCATTTCTTAAAATTTGGGGAGGCTTTACGGGCTGAAGAAGAATCTAATTTCCAGCCTGAAGCTTCATAAGGAAGCCTCCATGGTTTTTTTCACTAATAAATTCATAATATGCTCACTTATGAACTCATGGAAAGCCTGTATTAGTAGGAATGGTGTCCTGGCCATTAAAAATATCAAGAGACCCCCTGTATCCCAGAAACAACAAAACAAAAGGTGAGGGAACTGATCTTCCTCGAAGTGGGAATGATCAGGAAATTCTACAGCACAACAGAAGTGAGAAAATTCTAAAATCCTCTCTCCAAAGATTTAAACTACATCAGTTGGTCTCCCTCTCTCCCACCCCAATGTGCGCTTCACCTCTGCCTCAACCTTGGACTCTCTCCTTCCCTCTCTTCTCCTCCCTCATCACTAACACCCTTTCGCTATCCATCTAGTTCTTTGTTGTTTAACACCAACCCTGCTGTATCTCCCAATGCTTACTCCCTCTTCCCCCACACTGCGCTGCTCACATCTAAACCTTCAAAGATTTGCCACGTCAACCATCCAAACTTCCCCATCTGCCCAACTTCTTAAGAAGTACACTTGACCCTTGAACAACTAGGGGGTTAGGGGTGCTGGACCTCTCTCCATGTGCAGTTGAAAATTCATGTACAACTTGTGACTCTCTAAAATCTTTTTCTCATAGCTCTCTGTAAACTGGAAGCCATACGGCGAAGAGTATTAACATAAACTTTGTGTGATACATGTATTATACACTGTTTACTTAGAATAAAGTAAACTAGAAAAAAAGACGTTAAGAAAATCCTAAGAAAAAACATACAGTATTGTACTGTATAAAAAAAAAAAAATCTGTGTAAGTGGACCCACTCAGTTCAAACTTATGCTGTTCAAGGGACAACTGCATTTCATCTGCTCCTTTGACTACCTGGTGAATATATTTTCTCCCTCATACCAACCCTTCCTGTGCCTTGTGTTTTACTTGTTCCATCTTCTCAACCTTGACCACACCCTCCTCCACCCTGAGCTGTCAGACTAAGCTGTCTGAAAGCAGAAACTGATAGCTTTATATTTTCCATATTACCAAGTATATTGTTTTATGTATGATATGGGCTCCACCAAATTTTTTTTAATAGAATGTAAATTTCTGAACAGAAGTTATAAAGGCATTTCAATTTACACAAAATGTAACAGACTTGGAATTCAGTGTGATAAATAAGTACAAGTGTATTTGTGAAAATATGTATAGCCAAAGAAGCTACGTACTGGACCTGTCTCCTTACAGTTGTTTATTCAATTTCATTCCCCACAAAATATATATTATGATATACTTACTGTGACTACTCACAGGGCTGGAAGGAGGTACACTTAATTAGTATTTGCTGAAAACTTTAAAATTCTTAAAGACATTTTGTGGTTCCAAAATACCTTATTTAATATGTTCTGTAAGAACAGAGTGGTCTAGTTTGTCTGTTTACAATAAACAATGAAAGGACATAAAGAATAGAAGCATAGATAAGACATTATGAATCCTGAAAACGTTGCAAGCATTTAGTCCTGAGATTTTAGAGATACTCTCATTTTAGTACGTATTTTAAAAGTCTACTTAAAACAGAGGTGATGTCTGAGTTATGGAATAATTTTCTTGAATTATAGCTTAGATGTTAGCAAAGAAGTCAAATATTTTCCTCCATGAAGATCTCTGAAACCATACTGTATAAAGGAGTGGCTTCTAACTGGGTTCATTTAATGGTTATTTTCATTTTAAATATGCACACCAATGCAAGGCTCATCAAAAAAACAAAACAAAACAAAACAAAAAAACCTCTAATAAGGTGAATCAGATGTTTCTTTTCTAGTTTAACATTGTAAAATCTATAAATTACCTGGTAACATCTAAGTACATATGTACATACCTTAACCTCTGATATGTGTGTGTGTGTGTGCGTGTGTTACTTCACATGTATACTTACAAAGCTTTTATTAAAATTAGGCCAAAATATAAATAATATATTGAAGATTGGATGAAAGAGATACATAAATATAAGGCAAAATCATTTTTATGGAATACAAAGAGTTTTCCCTTGGCCAAACTTTAACATAATCACTCAGTTCATAAATAAGTATAGAGAGGGAGGTGCTGAAAACATAAATATCTAGTTAAAGTAGAGGTATATGAATCCATGATACCTACAGCTGTGGCACTTCCTGATCAACTATAAAATTCTGAAGGTGCATATTTTCATATTTTTTATGAAAGATAAACTGAAGCAGAATGAATCTTAAGTCAAAAGAAAAAATTTTTGTTTCACATGGTTCACCAATGAACCCACGTATCAAAGAGTTCTTTTACTTTCACGTTTCTAGGAAACGTTGATCATAATATTTTAATAGCTACGGCCTATAAAAATTTAACATTAGGCTATTGCTAGAGACCTGTTAGTTCAATATGTAATTTCCAATTTTAAAGGCATAATTGTGTTATAAACACCACTAACAGAGAATGTTCTCTGATCAGAGCCTCCAACTGCACCCAACCCTCAACCTGCAACACAGGCTCCCTGCGGTTACTGTTTCCTTCAGGTGTTCAGCCCCGTCCAACCAAAGACTGGTTCGTCATGGGAATAGAGGTGAAAAGCAGAAATGGAAGCCCCCTTCCACTCCTGCTCAGGTCACCTCCTAGCCACAGCCACACCCATGCAATCAACCTGGTCTCTTCTGTTTCCTGAGTTCTGTTAACAAAGGAATAAAGCAAGGATGCCCTAGGCCCTTTTCCTCTTACAGCCTTTATCATTATCTGAACAATATACTCAAAAGCTATTTTGAACCAAATTCTGTTTTCCTCAATAGACTCTTACCAAATCTCTATGTCTTCAAGATGCAATCGAAGGAGTTTAATTTTCCACAAAATTTCACCAAGCTCCTTCCAGCCTGAGGTGCCTACTGCTGCAAAGAGCATTCTCTAATCCCACCACTCTCAAATATGTGTTACACAGTGGTCTGGGTCCATAGGACAGCAGTGGGTGCCTATGGGAAAGAGAAAAATCTTTACAACTGGAATTATCAGAGTGTTAACATGTTAATGAGTAGTGTGTTTCTTCGTGAAAGGGAAAAGAAAAGCATTTCCCAGTCTGGTTGCCGGAATGAAGTGCTCACTGCAGAAAGAATCTCTTAAGAATAGTGATCCATGAAACATTCCTTGGGAAACACTGTTTTAAGTGATTATTCTAAAACTAAATATACTGATGGGTCTGACTCCCTGCTGTTAGATTTCTCTTCTACACTCAGCTGGAACATTTAATCCACAAAGGCAGATTTAATCCTACCCTCAGGCTTTAGGCACTAAGAGGCTTCAGATGACTCAACATCAACTCATCTTGCTGCTCTTTCCTGACATTTCCAAGAGCACCAATCCTGTTCTTAGGCCTCTGCCAAATTACTGAGCCCAAGACCAGTTTCAAGAATGGCTTCCTGTCATGCTATCTTGTTCTGAGTTCCAAAGAATAGCTTTCTTCACAATCAGACTGTGAGTTGCTTTTACCATTCCTTCCTAACTCTATGCCCTGGCCAAGAGACAAACTGAATCCAGGCTAAGGTTGGAGTCCTACCTACTATCAACCACAAACCTCATCTCCACATATTAGCTCTTCTACCTTTGCTGCATGTTATCTGGTACTTTTATCTGTATAGCTACATATTCTACATTACCTTCTCTTATTCTTTAAATATCAGGCTCTACTTGCAAACCTGGATTCTCAGTTCCAGCAATAAGGTCTGCTCCTAATTCATATTCCCACTGTAGTGGGCCCAGTCTAGGTCACTGACCCCAGGTATCCCTGACCAAAGCTGTCCTACACCCTTCTAATACCCAAGCCACCAAGCTCCTAGCATTAAAGAAAAGAGGTTTTTAAAAAGAAAACCAGCAAACATAAGAAGAATGCAATAATTTCTAAATAACAATTTTACTGGAAAAAACTGTCTAGAAAATTATATTAAATTTCACCATCTTAGAGATGGTCATCTACTAAATTCTGCTCAAAACCCTTTTCTATATTAAAGACAATGTCCAAATTATTCTCATTTGTCTAAACTTCACTGAAGTATATCTGAAGGAGAAGCATACTTTCTTTTATTGTGCTTTGCTTTATACTTCACAGATTTGCATTTTTTACAAATTGAGCATTCATGGGAACCCTGTATTTGAGCACACCCATCAGCATCATTTTTCCAGCAGCACTTTGCTCACTTTGTGTCTCATCACATTTTTGTCATTCTCAGCATTTCAGACTTTTTATTATGTTTGCTATGATAACCTGTGATCAGTAATCTTTGTGTTACTACTGTAATTGTTCTGGAGGGGCCACAAACCACATCCACATAAGATGGCCAACTTAATTGACACATGCTGTCTGAGTCCTAAGTGCTCCACAGACAGGCCATTCTGCTGTGTTCCTGCCTCTCCTTGGCCCTGTTTCCTGGGACACAACAATATTGAAATTAGGCCAAGTAATAAGCCTACAATAACCTCCAAGTGTTCAAGTGAAAGGAAGAGTCACACATCCTTCACATTAACTTAAAAGCTAGAAATGATTCGGCTTAGTGAGGGAGGGAGGTCAAGAGCCAGGACAGGTTGAAATCTAGACCTCTTGTGCCAAACAGTTAGCCAAGCTGTGAACGCAAAGGAAAAGTTCTTGAAGGAAATTAGAAGTGCTACTCCAGTGAACACACAAATAAAGCGAAACACCTAGGGGTGCCTGGGTGGCTCAGTGGGTTAAGCTTCTGCCTTCAGCTCAGGTCATGATCCCAGGGTCCTGGGACTGAGCCCTGCATCAGGCTCTCTGCTCAGCATGGAGCCTGCTTCCCTTCCTCTCTCTCTGCCTGCCTCTCTGCCTACTTGTGATCTCTGTCAAACAAATGAATAAAATCTTAAAAAAAAAAAGAAAGAAAGAAAGAAAGACAATGAAACACCTATTGCTGATATGGAGAAAGTTTTAGTGGTCTGGAAAGAAGATCAAGCCAGTCACAAATTCCCTTAAGCCAAAGCCTAACCCAGACCAAATCACTAAATCTCTTTAATCTCTACAGACAGAGATGAGGAAGCTGTAGAAAATAAGTCTGAAGCTAGCAGAGCTTGGGTCATGAGATTTAAGCAGCCATCTCTGTCAGAGAAGTACAAGGCAAAGCAGTAAGTGCTAGTATAGAAGCTGCAGCAAATTACCCAGAACACCTAGATCAGATAAATTAATGAAGGTGGTACACTGAAGAAGAGATTTCCAATGCAGACCAAACACTCTTCTATTAGAAGAAGATGACTTCTAGGACTTATCTAGCTGGACAGGAAAAGTCGATGACTGGCTTCACAGCTTCAAAGGACAGGCTGGCTCTCTTGTTAGTGGCTCAGGCAGTGATGCAGGTCAGTGCTCATCTACCATCCTGAAAATCCTAGGGCCCTTCACAATTATGCGGAATCTACTCTGCCTGTGTTCTTAAAATGGAGCAAAGTCTAGATGACAACACATCTGTTTAACAGCATGGTTTACTGAATATTTTAAGCCCACTGTTGAGACTTACAACTCAGGGGAAAAAAAAAAGATTTCCTTCAAAATATTATTTCTTGCTGACAATGTGCTTGGTCACCCAATACTCTGCGAGAAATGGACAAGATTCATATTTTCATGCCTGCTAACACACATCCATTCTGCAGCCCATGGATCAACTCACAAATCTTATTACTTAAGAAATACATTTTGTAAGGTGATACCTGCCATAGATAGGATCTATGGATCATCTCATGCATCTAAGAAAAGTAAATTGAAAACCTTCTGGAAAGGATTCACCATTCTAGATGCCATTAAGAATCCTCATGATTCATAGAAAGAGCCCAAAATATAAACATTAACAGAAGATTGGAATAAGCTGATTCTAATACTCATGAATGACTTTGAGGGGTTCAAGATTTCAGTGGAGAAATTCACTGCAGATGTGTTGGAAACAGCAAGAAAACTAGAACCATAACTAGAGCCTGAATATGAGACTGGATTGCTACAATCTCATGATCAAACTTTTACAGATGTGGACTTGCATCTTAGGGATGAGCAAAGAAAGTGGTTTCTCAAAATGGACTCTCCTCTGGTGAGGATGCTGTGAAGATTCTTGAAATGACAACAAAGGATTTAGAAGATTACATAAACTTGGTTGATAAAACACAGCAGGGTGTAAGAAGATTCAGTATTTAAAGAAGTTCTTCTGTAGGTCAAGTGCTATCAATCATCATCACATGCTACTACTGAGAAATTTTTCATGAAAGCAAGAGTCAATTGATATGGCAAATCATGGTCACCCCAACCTTAATCAACCACACACCATCCTGATTAGTCAGCAGCCAGCAACACTGAACCAAGACCCTGCCACCAGCAAAAAGATTATAAATTCACAGATAATTGAATAATATACTATAATTGAATAATATAATAATAATTGAATATATTATACAATATATAATTGAATAATATAATTATATTATAATAAATATTATAATTATATATTACATAATAAAAGATTATAATTCACAGATAATTATAATTCACTATAATTCTCAGATGTTTAGCATCTTTTAGCAATAAATAATTTAATTAAGGTATGTACATTTTTTAGACATAATGCTATTGCACACTTAATGTAGATTACAGTATAGTGTAAATACAACTTATATGCACGGGGAAACCAAAGAATTTGAGTCACTTTATTGCAATATCCACTTAACTGTGATTGTCTTGAACTGAACCTGCAAGATCTACAAAGTATGCCTATACAAAAAAGTGCACATATTTAATGGATACAATCTGATGAGTGAACATATGTGTATGCATAAACATATCACCAACAGAGAAGTCTCAGAATTAAATTATCAGTTTGGATATTTTTTTTCAAGTTTTTATTTATTTATTTAACAGACAGAGATCAGAGGCAGGCAGAGAGAGAGGAAGGGAAGCAGGCTCCCTACTGAGCAGAGAGCCCAATGTGGGGCTCAATCCCAGGACCCCGAGATCATGACCTGAGCCGAAGGCAGAGGCTTTAACCCACTGAGCCACCCAGGCACTCGGTTTGGATATGTTATAGAATAGCTCCCCAAACAACCTCTCAAAGTATGAGAACTTTAAGATGACTGGCATGTGTTCTTCCAATACAATTCCTAACCATTGGTTCTAAGTAATAATAATACACAACTACTTTCAAAATCCTAAACAATCACCTGAGAAAACTGCCTCACATTTAGTGATGAAATTAGGAAATGTGAGCTTAAAACTCCTTTGAATTATTTTCAAACGTTTACCAGTCTACTTTAAACTCCACAAACTGGGACTGACTTTTGGAGTAAGACTACAGAAGAAGCACCACTTAGCACACTTTCCTCCCATGGATAAAGGTCAATCAGAAATGATTAGAAGGTATCATTTTACCTAGAATATCTTTCCCAAACTAAAACTAGCCTCCATGGGTACTTAATTTCTGAGCATGAGATACGGACCTAATGTCCGCAGCCCGTGCACCTATACCCCTCCCCTAGACTTCCAGTTGCCTGCAGGCTTTCTCTCAGAACCTCTGTGACACAGAAGGATTCACTCCCAGAAGCCATAATGCTTATATAATTGGCTACCCTTGTTTCCTTGTTTCTCTTGCCTACTTCACTCAAAAATTCCCCAGGACCTTTGGTTTAAGGTAAAATAGATTCTTGCTGTCATCTAGTTCCTTCAGCGTCTCATTTATGGTGACCATATGTTCATCTGGAACTGGCTTGCCTCACAATGTCCTAATTTATGCCTATAATCCTGGCATACTTATCGATAGCATCCCCTTTCACTCTCAAAAATGTCCTGGTTTTGGCAAAAAATTGTATCGTCACTCTGCCTGGTCCTGTTACTCTTCTAGGCTTCTCAGTTGTGCTAACCTTTGGAAAGACATTAAAGTTTATACACCTTGCTCTGCCCATCCTTATAATCTTTTCTATTCATGACTGCTTACCTCAATTTCTTTATCTCTTCAATTCCGGTCCTTCCCCTGGTGCCAGACAACTTAAGACACTCATATCCTGGTACAGCAGACTATACAATTATTAACTTAATTAGGAATCTCTATTTTCTGGTTTTATGTAATATGTACAATTGATTTCTCATTAATATTTCAAAGATAGAAGAAAAATTTTTGTCAAGTTCCACACCTTTACCATAATCCAGATGATCTGACTAAAGACAGTCTGGGATGCCAATGGCAGATCAGGAGGGTATAATGACTAACCCAGCATTACATGGGGTCAGGTTGTAATTGTGAGGGAAGGTGAACGTCTGAGTCACAAGATCTAAGGGAGGGTGCTAAATACAAGCTCTATATGAGCAGAAGAAAAGTAGCAGTATTTATTTTTGACATTTTATAAGATATTACTAGTAAAATCATCTTGTATTTATTTTAACAGTTGGCCATTGGCTAGTAAGTTCTATTTTTCTGGTACAAAGTGTAAAGAAGAATATTCACATTCAGAGCCACAAAGATGAGAGGATTATTGGCACTGTGCACTTGGGGGAAAGTCTGTTTCACTGAAGCACAGGTATTACTGAAGAGAGGTAAGAAATATTTTTACACCAGGACACCTAATGATGTTTGACTAAGGATGCTTCAGATTTACTTTTCCTGATTGCCTTTTTTAATATAATTGGGAAGATGTAATTTTTTAAACCTGTCATGTTACCAATTTTAGCTTTTGATTCAAACAAACACAGAAACTCAATGTATGCCTATTGTGTCTCTTATTAAGAGGATTTTTAGGAGACAAATATCAAAATATGTTCTAATAATAATGATCAAAAAATCAATTATGCAAATAAATCTCATTGTACCTTTCCCATGCATATCATTTGAGAAACATGAAGAACCAGAAAGGTACAAGTAATTTCTATTCCTTGAAAGATGTTGGCCTGAAATATTAATACTTAGTCTTAAATTATTTGTGATTTTTTCCTTCTTATTTCTTCTAACACAAATGAAAGTAATATCTTACTATTCCTTTTTTATTTAAAAATGCACAGCTTCCCAATTGCAGAAATGGTGAAGCAGATTTCTGGTACTAAGGATATCTTTTAAAAATTGGTTAGATAATACAGAAGAAATCCAGAGAGAAGGTCTGACAGAGTTGGTTGAGAGAAACAAAAAGCTTTGTGTAATGTTGAAATTCTAAAAACCAAGTTCCCAAATTTAATTGGCCATTTTTAGGGAATCTTTCTATAATACACTAGCTACCAGGATTTTACCAGTACCATTTAACCAATGTAGTACATTTAACCATGTACACACATTGACACACACACAAATACACATGCTATTTCAGGCCTAACAATAAACTCTCCTCCACAGTCTCACCACACACACACACACACACACACACACACACACACACACATATCTGTGCTCCCACTTCTGTCTTCTAGCAGCCAGATTCAGACAATCCTGTGAAGGCCTTGAAAGTCCTACAATAGCACAGGAAATCTACATGGAGGGAGCCTAGATCCTTGAATGACTATATGGCACAGACTCTCCAACTGAATCCTGATGCATACAGCATTTTTTTTTAAATGAACTTTTATTTAGTGAAACCACTATTTAGCTAGTATTTTAAATTTTGATGGTTAAGGACTCTGCATTTTAAATTTTGATAGTTAAGATTAAATCATCCGGGCAAGGAGGTTGGGCTGATTTACACACCCGCCCAGAATATACTGAGGACATATTTAAGTACTCTAATAATTTGGATTTTTTTTTTTAATTTAACAGAGATCACAAGTAGGCAGAGAGGCAGGCAGAGAGAGAGAGAGGGAAGCAGGCTCCCTGCTGAGCAGAAAGCCCGATGCGAGACTCCATCCCAGGACCCTGAGATCACAACCTGAGCCAAAGGCAACGGCTTAATCCACTGAGCCACCCAGGCACCCCTGGATTATCTTTTTATTTCTTCCAATTTACAGGTTAAATTGTATTGTGCTGCAACCCTGACCTGTATTTCTCCTAGTGTGAGGATGACCACATTTGCATAAATTATACTGATTTATCTTTTTATTTTTCATTTACATTTTATGTCTATTTTATAGTGTTCCTAGTTTTTGATTCGCAAATATTCATGATATAGTAAAACAAATGTCACTACACTGTACATGCAGCAAACATCTTTCTTGATTTGTCCTTTCTCATACTTTCTTTACTGTGGAAAAAATTAGTGTTTATTAATGTATTGATCAATCTTTTCTCCCATAGCTTATATATTTTGTACCAGACACAGAAAAGCTCCGCCCATTTATTACTTATTTTAATTTCACTCATGTGTCTACTTGTTGACTGAGACCTTTCTTGGGGGCTTGGACTTCCCCTGAGGTTGGTGGCTGAGTTCTAAAATGCAAGCATATCAAAGGAGAGAAAGTCAAGCTGCCGGGTTTAGGTCATACTCTATTGGTCAAGCAATCAGAGCCCAGAGTCAAGGTGAAGAATATAGATTCCAAATTTTGATAGGAGGAGTGTATAAGAATATTGGAGACATGTTTTAAAACTGCCATATCTTGAATGGCTTGAGTATAATCAATTTGATGATGGCGTAATTTTTATATCATTCAACCAGTTCAATTGGATTAATTTTGACAAACGCTTACAAGCATATAACCACCACAACCAATACAGAAAACACTTTTATTATCCCTAAAAGTTTCCTTTCTGTCAGTCTCTCCCCTCCATCTCTGGCTCCAAACAACTGACCTACTTTCAATCACTCTGCTTTGCCTTTTCAAGATTTTCCTACAAATGGACTCAGAGAATGTAGTCTTTACAGTGGCTTATTTCACGTAGCATAGTGCTTTTGAGATTTATCTACATTATTATATGCTCAGTAGTTCATTCCTTTTAGTGTTGACTAGTATTTCACTGCATGGATAGACCTCAAGTGTTCATCCATCCCCCAGTTAGACATTTGTGTTGCTTCCTATTTGGGTTATCATGAATAAAGCTATGAACATTTGCATATAAATCCTATGTGGACTTATCTTTTTACCTATCTTTGATAAATACATAGAATTTTAATTGCTTAGTCATATGTGAGTGTACGTTTAACTGTGTAAGAAACTGTACATCTTCATTTTTTTATTACTTGAATAACTGACAAATCACAGTTATTTTTTGGCCTTTAAGGAAGGAGTTTCTACAATTTGTTTCCGCACAGCCGGTCAGTTTCCTAAACACATTACGTAATGCCTCCCTTATTGACACCATATACTGTATTATACACTGATTCTCTTATGTATTTACATCTATTCTGGACTTTCTCTTCTGTCCCATTAGTGGGGTGTTGCTGAGGGTGGTAATGCTGCTGCTAATTCACACTGCTTGGAACACCTGGCTTGTGTTAACTCATGTAATCTCTACACCAATTCTATGAGATAAACAGTATTTATTAGCTAGATGAAAAACCAGGACAAAACCCAGAAATATTACATAATTTTCCCAAGATCCCACAGCCAGTAATGGCAAAGGCAGGACACAGATGCAGGCAATCTATCTTCAGGGCCCACACATGCAAACAAGCACTAGGCTGCTCGGACACAGCAGTCCCTGGTCTTCACCGAGCATCACCTAAGATTGCTTTAATCCCTGTGGGAATAACTCCCTCATCACATACTTCTTTTTCCTTATGAACCATGTAATTATCTGAGTTACTTCCCTTCAAAAACCCTTCTGGTACTTTTGTTTGTATAAAATTATAAGAGAATTGGCCCCTTTCCTGTATTAAGTAGTATTTCTATCCATTTCTAAATTCCTTTAAACATCAGACATTTTTTTTTCTCCATGTCAATTTCACTTGATATATCTTCCCCGTGTCACACAAATCTTGCTATTAAAAAGTGGGTACTCTCATTTTTCTTGAGGAGAATGAATGAACAGCATCTTAGGGGAAGTGCAATTCAAAGACTACAGTCAGGAATGTAGTAGACAAAGCTGTGAAGCGGGCCAAGTTCTCAACGTACACGTGCACACTTCTCAATGTCTCTCCATTTTGAGTGCACCTTATATGAGCTTCCAACCAATGGATCCTGACCTCCCAGCTGCACCCACTACTGCATTCCTCTTCTACTACCCCATGCTATTCTCGTTCCACTGATACTCTTTCCAAATCTCATCCTTTTTTTCCTGTACAAAGTATACAAGGTAAAAGCTAATTTTCCAAACCCATCCATGTGAATATGCAGAAGGGGAAATGTCTAGAACAGGAGCCAATATCCAAAACAACTTAGCTCTTCAACTCTCTGGAAATGCAAATATGATTAAATGGAGTCTTTCTCGTGGCAATATGCTACTTTTGTAATTACACCAACACATGTGAAAGAGCTTCAAATCATCTAAGTGGGAGGGAGGGAAAAAGTATTTGTAGGTGGGAAGGGCCATACCATGCCCTCCTATTTATCCACACTGGTTTTACTTCTAGACAGATTCAGCCCAAACTTCTTCATACTAAAATCCATACTCTTATTTCTAAGTTGATATAGGAAACACAGCTTCTTCTCAGTAAACCAGAAATCACTGAATTCCCCAGATGTCTATTCACTATCCCTTCTGAAATTTACAGACTTCAGAGTGAAATACTTACTAAGAGACTACTGAGACAGATGACCTCTAATTTACAAAAGACAAAAAACAAGCAAACTAAAGTCTTCCTGAGAAATCATTTTCTATACATGTCACCTTATGCATACCTACCTGACACTTCTAAACCACCATCAGTGTAAGGTTGTTATTCCATTTTTCAATTTGGTTTGTCCTTTTGGAATTCATTTTCTCCTGGGGAGTCCTTCCAGATTAACCACTTACAGTGAGACTTGGGGATGCGTGCCACAGCACAGTTTTCTCCTGTTTCAAAGCTTTATTATGAAATGACAGCACTGTACAAATGGAGAGAATATTAGGGGTCATATAATTTGACTGCTTATTAAAACCCAATTATTCTCTGAGCCAATGATGAGGAAACCTAAGTTCATAGAGGGGAAGTGACTTGCCAAACATGACAAAGCAAGTTAACAGTGGAGCTGACATTGACCTGCGAGCCTTGATTCACCATCATTACTTCTATGTGCTGCTCAGGCAACCCCCAACTGAGTTTTGTCTGATTCAAAGACAGTATGTACAATTTGATGTATCTTTCCCAAAAATAGTTTATTTTCCAAAATGGAAATATACCACTATTTCATTAAAACAAGACTGAGTGGTGTGAGGGACGCCTGGGTGGCTCAGTTGGTTAAGCGGCTGCCTTCGGCTCAGGTCATGATCCCAGCATCCTGGGATCGAGTCCCACATCGGGCTCCTTGCTCGGCAGGGAGCCTGCTTCTCCCTCTGCCTCTGCCTGTGCTCGCTCTCTCTCTCTCTCTAACAAATAAATAAATTTAAAAAAATAAATTTAAAAAAAAAAAACCCAAGACTGAGTGGTGTGTGTGTGTATGTGTATGTGTTTGTGTTTTTTAATAAAAGCATTTAGTCTCCTGATGCTTTATATTCTGGTGTGTCCAGGGACTTCAAGGCCAAAAATTAACCTTC
This sequence comes from Martes martes, assembly GCF_963455335.1. Classification (NCBI taxonomy): domain Eukaryota; kingdom Metazoa; phylum Chordata; class Mammalia; order Carnivora; family Mustelidae; genus Martes; species Martes martes. The sequence goes on along the minus strand of NC_137903.1, from coordinate 21,346,942 downwards.
CATAAAGTTCCAGTTATGTTATGTGAATATTTTCTAGAGATTTACTGTACTGAACACAGCCTATATGGTATTGTGCATTTAAAAATTTGCTCAGAGTGTAGATAACACGTTAAGTGTTCCTACAACAACAACAAAAAAGGACACAAGGAAATTTTGGGAGGGGTTGCTTATGTCTATTACCTTGATTATGGTGATGGCATCATGGCTGTTTGTCCAAATTCATCAAATTACACGCATTAACTACTGCAATTCTCTGTAAGTTATATCTCAATAAAGCTATTAAAAATAATACTGGGGCACCTGGGTAGTACAGTTCAGCTCAGGTCATAATCGCATGGTTGTGAGATCGAGCCCCACACTGAGCTCTGCACTCAGCAAGGAGTCTGCTTAAGACATTCTCTCCTTCTGCCCCTCCCCTGCACTTGCTCTAAAATAAATAAATCTTTAAAAAATAATACAGTGCATATGAAGAGTCTTGATTCCAATAAAAACAGTATCTGAGGATGGGGGACATACAACAACAATTCATGTACTTTTTTTGTATGCATTTTATTTGGATCCCTTCCCTTTAAGCTAAGGGAGCCAAGAAAAGAAGATTCTTTCTTTGAAGTGAGAAGAAAGAGGAACTCACTAAAGTCAAACAAGTCTCTCCCAATATTTCCTTCCTGATTACAGATGCCCTGAGGAAAGAGACTAAAATGGACTTGGATCCACACTGTGCCAATTATCAATGTTTAAAAGGAGCTAAATGAACTCACCAACATATAAGCATTATCACACTAAATCGTTTAAGAGTAATCGTGTGAGTACGTTTTACCTGAAATGCTAACATATACAAAAGAAATCCTTTTGGATACAAAGATTTCCCTAATAATGCAAACTCCTAAAAAAGCTACATTTGACCCATGGTAACTCACTTTCACGTATTTTCATTTTTTTAAAGATAGTCTTATCTTAGCACATTAGAAAAATACTTAATAATGCCCATGGTGAGTCATGATTTCCTGATTATATGATTTCTATCTTACAAATGACAGCTAACATTGTTGAATCCCAGGTGAGTCTCTGTCTACTGAGCCACCTCACTGACCAAGAAAACAGTTCTGCTTTTATCACAAATTTATGCATCAGAGTAAAAAAAAAATTAAAATATATTTTTGATTCTGCCCCTCACCCTGCTTGTCCCAGTTTCTTCCACGTCAGTAAATGACAGCCCAGTAAATCCCAATATTTGGGCCAAAAACTCTGGCAAGATCCTTGACTCCTCTATCATATTCCGTAACTAATCTATTAGAAAGCCTATTACAGGACATTTATCTTGAAAATACTTACAGAATGCTCACTTTCCACCACCACCTTTGCAGCTTTCTACTAAATCGCCATTTGGTAGAAGGAGAAGAACTGACCAGACTATTGTAACTACCTCTGAACTGGTTTCCTACTTCCGCAAAAGCTCCTGTGTCATTTTCCACACAGCAGCCTCCTGATAAAACTCAAGTCATATCAGGTGTTCCCTCAACTTAAAACCCTCTCATGGGCTCCTTCTCAGTTTTCACAGTCACCAAGAACCTCCAACCACCATCTCCTTTATTCATTCCTTGGATCTCACAGCCCTCCTACTGGTCCTCCAACATGCCAAATCCACTACCACCTCAAGACATTGACACTTGGCTGTTAAATCCAAACGCAAAACTCTTTACAAAGGTACATGCTTGGCTTGCTCTTTCCTTCCTTCAAGACTCTTACAAGCTAGTAAGAAACAGTACATATCCACTGTCATTCTTCTATCAGCCTACCAAGACTTATACCTCTTCCTAACACTTACCACCACCCAACACTTAGCTTTGTATGAAGCTAAGTGTCCCACAAAAGAAGGTCCCACAAAACAGATACTTTATCCTTAGACAGGAAAAGAATGGCTAGAACCTAACAGACACTTAACTGTGTATCAAGTGATTGAATGGATGAGAGTTTATCTGGCACACATGTATACTTGGATATCAACAATACCTATGTCTTCCATTTCTTATGGTATGTATTTTAATACATACCACTTCATCTAATAGCAATGGCATTCTATTTGCACTGTTTTAGGAGTTGGACTTCGGATTCATTCCAGAATTGGACAATATTAGTAAATTTGAATCCATTTGCTATCACAGATGCTGGAGTTCAGTAAAGATATATGACCTTGGAAATTTTATCCCATGAAGCGATTCACTTCCCAGCAGCCTAGGCAGTGTGTTGTCCAATTATGTGTCCCAGATCTCCTCTTACCTACAATTTTCTCTCATTTGTGGCAGTGTATAATAAGCATTATTAGTAGTAGTATTAATTATAATCTAAAACAGGAATCCATCTTTTTCTGCAAGAAGCCATAGAGTAATATTTTGAGGGGCATCAGGTCCTGGGCACAACCATTCAACTCTACTATCCTTGGAAGATAGCAGCCATCTATCTATCTATCTATCTATCTATCATGCCCATGAATAGACATGAATAGATTTAGGATATAATTTGCCAAACCAATGTTTGGCAAACATTGATCTACAATTAAAAAATTGGTAAATGTTGCTTTTTCGCAACGGGTTTGCCGCCAGAACACAGGTGTCGTGAAAACCACCACTCAACCTAAACCAGAATGGGGAAGGAAAAGACTCATATCAACATTGTTGTCATCGGACACGAGATTCGGGCAAGTCTACCACTACTGGTCATCTGATCTACAAATGTGGTGGGATCGACAAAAGAACTATCGAAAAATTCGAGAAGGAGGCTGCTGAGATGGGAAAAGGCTCCTTCAAGTATGCCTGGGTCTTGGATAAACTGAAAGCTGAACGTGAACGTGGTATCACCATTGATATCTCCCTGTGGAAATTTGAGACCAGCAAGTATTATGTGACCATCACTGATGCTCCAGGACACAGAGACTTTATCAAAAACAGGATTACAGGTACATCTCAGGCTGACTATGCTGTCCTGATTGTTGCTGCTGGTGTTGGTGAATCTGAAGCAGGTATCTCTAAGAATGGGCAGACCCGTGAGCATGCCCTTCTGGCTTACACACTGGGTGTAAAACAACTAATTGTTGGTGTTAACAAAATGGATTCCACTGAGCCACCCTACAGCCAGAAGAGATACGAGGAAATTGTTAAGGAAGTCAGCACCTACATTAAGAAAATTGGCTACAACCCCAACACAGTAGCATTTGTGCCAATTTCTGGTTGGAATGGTGACAACATGCTGGAGCCAAGTGCTAACATGCGTTGGTTCAAGGGATGGAAAGTCACCCGTAAAGATGGGAATGCCAGTGGAACCACACTGCTTGAAGCTCTGGATTACGTTCTGCCACCAACTCGTCCAATTGACAAGCCCTTGTGTCTGCCTCTCCAGGACGTCTACAAAATTGGTGGTATTGGTACTGTCCCTGTGGGCCGAGTGGAGACTGGTGTTCTTAAACCTGTCATGGTGGTCACCTTCGCTCCAGTCTATGTTACAACTGAAGTTAAGTCTGTTGAAATGCACCATGAAGCTTTGAGTGAGGGGCTCTTCCTGGGGACAATGTGGGCTTCAACGTCAAGAACGTATCTGTCAAAGATGTTCGTCGTGGCAATGTGGCTGGTGACAGCAAACATGACCCACCAATGGAAGCAGCTGGCTTCACAGCTCAGGTGATTATCCTGAACCATCCAGGCCAAATTAGTGCTGGATATGCACCTGTGCTGGATTGTCACACAGCTCACATTGCTTGCAAGTTTGCTGAGCTGAAGGAGAAGACAGATCGTCGTTCTGGAAAAAAGCTGGAAGATGGTCCCAAGTTCTTGAAATCTCGTGACGCTGCCATTGTTGATATGGTTCCTGGCAAGCCTATGTGTGTTGAGAGCTTCTCTGACTATCCTCCTCTGGGCCGTTTTGCTGTTCGTGACATGAGACAGAGGGTTGCTGTGGGTGTCATCAAAGCAGTGGACAAGAAGGCAGCTGGAGCTGGCAAGGTCACCAAGTCTGCCCAGAAAGCTCAGAAGGCTAAATGAATATTATCCCCAATACCTGACACCCCAGTCTTAATCAGTGGTGGAAGAACGGTCTCAGAACTGTTTGTGTCAATTGGCCATTTAAGTTTAATAGTAAAAGACTGGTTAATGATAACAATGCATCGTAAAACCTTCAGAAGGAAAGGAGAATGTTTTGTGGACCATTTGTTTTTCGTGTGTGTGTGTGTGGCAGTTTTAAGTTATTAGTTTTTAAAATCAGTACTTTTTAATGGAAACAACTTGACCAAAAATCTGTCACAGAATTTTGAGACCCATAAAAAACAAAAGTTTAATGAGAAAAAAAAAATGGTAAATATTGGTGGGGAGAAGGTTAGGGAGGATATAGAGATAGGCAAAGCACAAAGGGTTTTTAGGGATTCTCTCATTCATTTCCAGTAACTTTTTTATAATCACCTGGAAGGTTTCACATAAACCATCTGACTTTATGGAGTTACCTGTAATACACAGAACACTAAAATAATATCTGAGAGTCACCTCCTACCAATAGTCAGAAAGGAACAGGAAACGTTAGTCATTCTAGGTGGATGCAATTGGTTAACATATTTTAATGAATGACTATGGGATACACAATAGATTTCATGGGTGTTAGATTTCAGTAAAACATTTAATACAGTGCCTCCCAAAGCTTTAATTTAAAAATCCATTCAAACTGACTTTGATAGGATGACTCCTGCAAAGATTGCAAACTGTCAAGAGGAAGGCAAACAGGGCATGAATGATAAATAACGTCTGTCACATAATAAGGAAGGTATCTACTGTAGTGCCCAGGGACCGGTGTTGAGCTAGTTCTTAACATTTTATTAATGATCTGAAAAGGGGAATCAACAGAGCTCTTTCATTGCACTTGCATACGAGGACTTGAAGAATAGTGCAAACCAATGAATAGCAGAATAAATATGGCAAGATTACATTAAGATAGTGTTGGAGACGCAACTGTGAAATAATACAAGTTAATATTTTCTGAGATTATGTTATTCAACGAGATGAGCACAAAAATAGGGAAAAGAAATTTAAATGGAGTTCATTAAAAGATAATTCCTTTTTCAAGAGAGAAGTAATTGTGCCCTGAATAGGAAAACATCTGAAAAAGAGACATCTCATGGTAGCATCTGCGTCACTAACTTGGGAGGCTCAGGCAAATCTAAGACACAAAACCTCACGATTCCCTCATCAGGGACAAAATAATTCACTACAATTATACAACCAACAAGTAAAAAATTTATCATTGTATTTTTAAATTTTTAAATTATAGCCCAGTATTCTCTGGGTTTAACTCTCACATGACAAATACACTGCACAAAATTCTTAGCCCTCTGTTTCTTTTGGGTTTCATTAATCATTCATTTTTGTCGGGATATGGACCACAGGACATGATCCATGTTGTTTCCTAAGCTTAATCAGTCAAACATAAATTGCTGGGTAGGAGTTGCCTGCATTGCTGGATGTAAGTTAAAATCACTCCTATAAATTCACTGCTCAAATTATCTGACCACTGATGTTGTATTAATTTTGCTGCTGAATACATTAAACAACTGCAAATTCGCTTTCTTGATAAAATGACAATTACCTTAGACATTGTTCAGGTATTGCCATGACACACATAGGGATTCATTTAATACTTAAAGCCTATTTAAAAGCCAAAGATTTATCTCTGGTTAAGTGACCTATGTAATACAGAGTTACTTCACTGCACACATTGTTTCCTTTACAACTACTGCTATAAAAACAGACCATATCCATTGGCTCAAAAGTAGGGTGGATCTAGGGCAAAGTCTAAGTTTTCAATGTTACGTTTTAGCACTGAAATCTTCATTTTCAAGTAAAATTGTACCCCCCAAAAAAGACTTAAAAAAAAAACAAACAAACAAACCCTTCAAATATTTAAAACAAATGATTCTTCCCAGTTTCTAGCCCAACATTCAGGGAACTTGGAAGATGTCACTCCCATCCTCACAAGAAAAAAAAAAAAAAAACTGGGAAAAAAAACAAACAAATAAATCATCTTAAAAATACACAACTTTTCTTAGATTTATCAGAGAACTGAGGTCATGGGGCAAACTGCTTCCCCCAAAACTGAAACAACAGAGATACAGAGAATCACAGCTCACTAGGACCAGAAACCCAGGGCCAGAAGCCCACAGCTGGAACCGATATCCATGGGGACTCTTTAAACTATATTTGAAAGGTTGTTAGAGGGGTAGTGTGGATTAGTTTGAAAGTTAAACATTCTGAGGAGACCCAGTTTGGAGAAAGGCCCCACACTTTCTTCGGGTTCTCCCTGAAAACTACAGAGAGATCTCTGCTTGCTCCCACCAGGGGAAGGGGAAAGTACCATTTTGAAATACACCCAGAGCTCTCTGTTCTCCTTAACAAGGCCTGCCTCAAAGAAAACTTTTTCTAAACTAACTTTGGGGAAGGAAAATCTCCAAACCCAGCTCCCTCTAGCCCTTCACATGGGAGCAAGAAAATATCTTTGTTAAGCCTACAGTAGCCTTAAATGTGGGAAAAGGGAAATATAGAACTCAAGGTCACTAGAAGACAGATCTAATCACATAAAATGGCTTCCCTCTTCCCTTCCATGTCAGTAGGGGCTCAGGTATAATCACAGAGATTAAAGCTAAAAGAATGAGCCCCAGACCCTTATTTAAACAGTCTCTAGAAAAATTCAAAGACAATAGAGAAGACCAAAGAAAGATGCTAACTGAAATTCTAGCCATTGACACCACAGCTACAGCAAACGTAGCCTACCTCCTAACCAGATAAACATAAAACCTCACCCTGTAGGTTATCTGCATGAGCTGCTTTACCCAACCCTTAACTTTCTGATTTCCAACAAAAATAAAAGGCACACACACAGTCTGGGAAAATGAAGCAAATATCAGAACATGACTCATATGGCAAAGAGTATGGAATCCTAACTGATTAAGATGTTCAAAGCCCTAATGGAAAAAGTAGACAACATATGACAACAGATGGGTAATGGAATCAGAGAGATGGAAATTAAGAAAATGCTGGAACTCAAAAATAGTAATGAAAATGAAGAAATGGCTTCCAAGGTCTCATTGACAGACCAGGCATGGCAGGCAGGGTGGGGCGGTGGAGGGGGTATTCAGTGAGCTTGAAGTTATGTAAATAAAAATTTCCAAAAATGAAATGCAAATAGAAATCAGAATGAAACCATGGAATATCCATGAACTGTGGGACAATTAAAGAAGGTATAAAATGTGTACATGAGAATACCAGAAAGAAAGGAACAGAGGAAATAGTTTAATAAAACAAATGAAAGGGAATCCGCCCTGGGTGAAGGGCAAAGAGCATTCACTTGACTCTTTTTTTTTTTTTTTAAGATTTTATTTATTTATTTGACAGACAGAGATCACAAGTAGGCAGAGAGGCAAGCAGAGGGAGAGGAGGAAGCAGTCTCCCCGCTGAGCAGAGAGCCCGATATGGGGCTCAATCCCAGGACCCTAGGACCATGACCTAAGCCGAAGGCAGAAGCTTTAACCCACCCGGGTGCCACCCAGGCACCCCGCTTGACTCTAACCTTAAAGTTTCCTCCAGGAAGCTCTGTCAGAACCAGTGATAGAGGAAAGCTACTTAGACTGGGCATTTGAATTCATTTCCTGAGATCTTTAATCTCCTTTATTTCTTGTGTGCCTCCTGTACACTAGACCCCCTACAAATTAACTTGGTGACAACTAGACAATAGGCATTCACATACTCTATTGCAGGCATCTATCATCTCTATTATCCTTAAGGAGATTAACTTCACAGCACTTATTTGTAACACAAATGCGCTTATAATAAATTTATATGCTCTCTCCACATGGATTAGGAAAAAACAGTAGCATGTTTTGATACAGTAGCAACCTTCCTTTACTTCACTTGTGGATATTTAATACTTGTGATCAAGATGACTGATGACTTATAATACAAATAAAACTTGTATTTCCTAAGAACATTTAAAAAAGTGGTTTATTTACTTAATAAAATTTTTTAAAGTAGTTTCAGATTTCCCCCAAAATTACAAAAACAGAGGAGTCTCTTATAACCCCTACCCAGTTCATATCATTAACCTATCAGTGCAGTGTGTTTGTCAAAATTAACAAACCAATACTGATACATCGTTATTAATTGAAGTCCATTCTTTACTCAGATTTCCTTAGTTTTATTCTGTTTTTCTCACTGTTGTAGTGGAAGGTTACAGATAAAGACAAGAAGTTTCTGTTCCAGGATCCTATCTAGGATACCCTACTACATTTAGACATCGTGTGTCCTTATGCTTCTAGCGGCGGTAACGGTATCTCAGACTTTCCCTATTTTCAATGACTTTAAAGGTTTAGAGCCACATATTTTCCAGCATTTTCATCTACTGAGGTTTCTCTGTTTCTCCCCTGATTAGACTGAAATTACAGTTTGGGGGAAGAAGACCACAGAGGTAAAGTACGATTCTCATCGTACTTTAGATCAAGGGTAAAGTGCTATCAATAGGACTTAACATTGTTAACCCTGATCATCTGGATGAAGTGGTGATGTTAGGTTTCTCCACTATAAAGTTACCTTTTCCCCCCTTTCCTTACTGTCTTCAGAAATGTTATTTTGTGCAGCCCGTACTTAAGGAGTGGGACATTACATTTTTCCTCCTTGAAGGTAGACTATCTACATAAATTATTTGGAATTCTGCCTTGTCCCTTCTTCCCCAATTATTTACTGATTTATATCAATCTGGACTTATGGATATTTATTTTGTACTTCAGATTATACTCCAGTTATACTTTATTTTGATGGTCAAATTGTTGCAGTTTTCGCCACTGAGCGCCCCTTCAGCTACCTCCTTTGTACCTATGACATATCCCCGTCATTGTGGGTTTTTCTTAAGAACTTCCTCACTCTCTGCAAAGATGCTTCAGGTTCATCTTCTATATACTCCTTGTCCTGGGCTTAGAATTAGACATTCCTCCAGGGAGCCCCAGTTTCATTTACTAGAAAATAATACTAGAAACCAAGAACTGAACACTATGTGTGCTGGTTGCCATCGAAATGTCACTGCTTCCAGACTCTCTTAGTTGACAAAACAAAGGCATATATGTATACTAGTCCAGATAAATGGACATATCTGTAAATATATCTACATGTAACCATCTGTACATACGTTAAACACAGGTGCATACTAACATTTCCAAAGCCTATCCACTAACACACGGATGATTTCAACTTCTTGTCTTTATCTGTAACCTTCCACTACAACGGTGAAAAAACCAGATCCCATCACCTGCCATACTTTAGTCAATTATTCAACTCTCATCCACATGTAGAGCAGGAGCAGAATAGTTCACATACACACCCACAACTTTAGACAACTTTATCAACTAGAGTACAGTGCTTACACACCACCCCTTTTACCTTTGTCTTACAGATTAGAGTTACGTCAACACCTGTTTTCCTCACACATTTCAGTGAAATTGTCTCATACATTTGTAATAGGTTTTTGTTGTTGTTGTTACATTCTATATTCCGTTCTTGAATCCCACAGCTTTGTATAGGTGACTGTCGAACAACACAGGTTTGAACTGTGTAGGCCCACTTACACAGATATTTTTTTAAACAAATACAGTGTAATAATGCACATGTATTTTCCTCATGATTTGAATTATTTCATTTCTTTTCTCTAGCTTAAAGAACACAGTGTATAATTCATAGAACATATAAAATGCGCTTTAATTAACTGCTTATAAGTAAGGCTTCTAATCAACCATAGGCTATTCAATTCTGGGGAAATCCAAGGTTATGCATGGATTCTTGTAAGTAAGCTCTACACCTAATGTGGGGTTTGAACTCACGATCCTGAGGATCAAGACTTGCACACTGTACCAACTGAGCCAGTCAGGCACCTCAAACATGGATTTTAAGATTTTTAACTATACAGGGGTGGAGGGAGTTGGTGCCCTGAACCCCTATGTTGTTCAAGAGTCAACTGTGTATCAGTACCTCCCAGATAATCAAATGCTAGGGAAACAAAACTCTAAACTTAAATATTAAGGAAAAGAGAAACTGAATCAGCCTTGTGAGACTGTATCTCTAGTAGGATTGACACCTCCATCTGCTAAGGAAGTTATATCAGAAAACTGACACCTGAATCCCTCAAGAGGCACTCAGGAAAAAGCCTGGGTTATTCCAAACTCCTTGCTGTGGGTAGGCAATCAGGTACATGGCCAAAAATCTCCAAAAATTTTTTAGGGGCCAGGAGGACTTAATATCCATAAGGAAAGGACACAAAGAGCTTCTCCAAGACCCTGACAGGATCCAGTATCACTGTTTACTGTGGGGAAGATGTGGAAATCAGCTTCAAGAGCGGTGCTATCTCTGTGCATTAAGTTGTATCCTTCACCTACATTAAGAGGACCTGTAAGCTTCGGCTGTGTTCTCACAGCTTCCTATCGCTACACAGCTGTACCCTGGGTAGCAATCTTACAGCCGTCTGGGCCATACCAGAGCAAGGATAATCACTGAATCAGAAAGACCTCAATAAAAAACATGACCTGACTTGACAGTCTGTGGAAGATGCAGTCACCTCAAATGTCTCCTCACACCTCTCAGAGTTGCCATGGCAAATTTCAGTTACGTCTGAGTGGGCTCCTGGCTAACCTCTGGTAACTGTTACTTCCTTATCCACCATGATGGCTGTTGCAAAGGCCATGTCAAAAGCGACCATGCTCACTTAAGGAGCACCTTGAACATGCTGACTTCGCCATAATGCTCACAGACCATCAGGAAGGTCCTGATGCAGTCAAAACCATAGATGCCTTCTATCTACGATTCCAGTGTTAATACTATTCTTCCACAAAATGATGAAAGGTGCTTCCAATGAAACAGTCCACTTAGATTTTACTCATGCTTTTATTTCAAGACCCTGTTCAGTGGCCTCTGTTATGAATCCACACACCCAGGATAGCAGACAATCTTGAAAGGATACCTGTTACACTGAAAAAAATGTCCCTTCCCTTAAGAGCAGAGCCCTTATCATTTAGAGAACACGTATATGCCTGTCTATTCCTTGGAATAAAGAAGATCCTCAAAGCCTTAAGGTAAGAGCCCCTTTGGAATAGACATGCCCAGAAGTAGGATCTGACACACAACTGGCATTTCTTCATCTTGGACACACACAAACACACACACCCCATCTCACTCCATCTGAACTAGATTTAATTATCTACTACTTCATATCAAATCCTAATGTTATGGATAGGTTTTATTTTTCCTTGCATTTAAGAGAAGGTAAAATATGAAGCTTTTGATCACACTTATAAATTAAACCAAACTACAAACAGAAGAGAAGCTAGCAGTCATTAAATATTTGGTTAAGCCAGGAGAATAGAGCTTTGGTCTCACTTGGATTTTTTTTTTTTTAATAGTGCATTATACTGAGGAGTCTGGGTTCTGAATCCAGAAATAGAAGAAATCAGCTACAACTTTCTTTCATTACCATTTAAGTACAAAGTTCCATAGTATCATAGACTGATAATATCATAGCCTGATAACATAGCTACTAAGGAGGTTAGAAATTATCTGTCTCATATGACAGATGAGAAATCTAAGACCCAGAAAGATAAATGGGCCCATGTATATTTTAATATGAGTACTAAGAACTGTGTTAAGTCCATATATAAATTTACTGAAGATGAAATTCATTACTGATCCCCTTAATAGGAAGGTAGAACACTAGACCATTATTAGAAATACTGGTATAGATTAATTGCATTTAATCACTTATCCCTTCAATATGAAATCATTTCAACATCAAAAGATGTCTCCTGTTTTCTGTAAGATGTTGCAATATCCACGAGACCTCAAGAGGTAAAAGCATATTCCACTTTATTCCAGCTTTCATATCAGAACTCATAGAATCTTATAATTCTTTTCCTATAGGAAATACAATTTTACAACAGTCTTCATCTTATAAATGGAGCTGTTTAATTTAGATCCACAAAATGATCCCAGTGTGTTCACAGCACATTTATTGAATTTATAACTATAATGCCTTTGGATATGTATTATGTTTGCCATTGTATTCTATTGATCCATTGAAAATATTTTGCTTCTTATAAGATACACAAGGGGGCATTCATAAAGAAGTGAAATATGGCTGATATTTTAAGTTCTAACATTAAATATAATGGATTGGTGATACAAATAAAAGACTAAGCCAGTACCAGATATTTATTACTAGTTGTCTATAATAGAATTCAGTTGCCCCCTTTTTTTTTTAAGATTTTATTTATTTATTTGACAGAAAGAGAGTGATCACAATTAGGCAGAGAGGCAGGCAGAGAGAGGGAAGCAGGCTCCCCGCTAAGCAGAGAGCCCAAAGTGGGGCTCGATCCCAGGACCCCAAGCATGACCTGAGCCAAAGGCAGAGGCTTAACCCACTGAACCACACAGGCGTGCCCCCTTTTCTTGATACCTTAATGCAGGTGCCTTTCAAATGGTGCACAAACGCCCTGGGGGCACATGTGAACTTTTCAAGTTAGTATGTGAAAATAGTTTTACGGAAATCAACTTTCAAGCCTGCCTAAACCATGTGTACTCTCTCCTAAAACTGATTTGCCCACACACCCCCAGAAAGGAAAGCATCCTTCACACTTGATTTTCCTATTTCCTCTTTTACAATCTCTTTTCCTATTTTATGGAAGAAAGAAATAACATCCTGGTGTGTAAGAAGTTTCTGAGGCACCAAACAAGAGGAAATACTAAAATTCTGATGCGGACTATTAAGAAAATGAATTGCTTTAATAACAGGTAACATCATCTTACAAGTCAGGTGTGTCCGAAGGTTTTGCTTTTAATAAAACTAGAAAATCTGATCAGTGCTCTCAGCTGATAAACATTTTACTGATACATGTCCAAAATAAAAATCACATGGTCATTTAACTTGAAAAAAAGAGTAGTGAGTGACACCACTATAGGAAAACTCCTATTTCCGTGGTTCCTTAGGACTTATAGCCTCAAAATTAAAACCAGAATTGAAGTTGTTTCTGAGCTCCCTCCCTTCTAGCAGTAACTAATGTTCAACTAAAGATTTATAAGCTAATTAAAAATCCTAGATCTCTTCATTTAAGTATGCATTTTTTATATTTAATAGTTTATCTAAATTTGTATCTATGTTCTTTTTGATCATTGTATACTAATAACCATAGGCATAACTTAAACAAGTTAAAAAAAATTTTTATCAAGTAAAAGGAACTTTCTCATTAAATTTAGGGTAATAAATAAAACTTTAAAACATATGTATGACAAAGATAAATACTGTAAAATTTATGGACTCAGCAGAAGAAGGGAAGAAAGGATGTCTGACTTTTAAAGAAATTCTTGGTCCATTAAAATAGAAGTGGACAAGTAGAAAATCAAAGCATTAGTGCATTTAGGTAACACTGGATATACAAAAGTATGATACAGTATTTTTATTTTTTAAATTTTTTTGTATTTTTGTTTTTAAATGTCAGTATTGACAGTATTCTGAGAATTACATCCTTTGCAGCTATTTACATTTATGATGGAAAAGCTGAAATATCCTTTTGTAAGGGAAAAAGGGGCACTTATGTTTTTAAAATAGTTTTAAGAAATAGGTCATTAAAAAAATATTTGAAAATCACTCCCTTAAAGTAATAACATTGAAAGGGAAGGCTAACAGATTTCTAAGTAATGCTTTCAAGCCTCCCAAGTATTGGCTTGTAAAACACTTCTGCCATAGTACTCATATCCCTTATCATTGTTCATTCAATGTCCAAACTCCTGGAGCCCCGAGAGGTAGAGAACTGTGAGTTCCATGTTCCCCACGTATGAGGAGACCTGGTATTTAGCACAGCGTCTCCATTAAAAGCACTCAATTGTATTTCAGCAAATAGTATTTTATACTTCCCCATTTTCATTTAGAAAAGCCATAAAGTGCTCTGAAACAGAAAACCAAGGTACGTGCCCTTTGACAAGTATCTCAAATCACTTTGGAATTCTCACATGGAAAACACACGATCAGTTTTAAAAGCAAGCAAGCGAGGGAATCAGAAAAGCTTGATGTCCCTTCTGTTTATTCAGCATTTATTGAACAATTTCTAAACGCCAGATACTGTCCTAGGAAAAGGGCACCAGCAGCTAGGGCACGCGTCCCTGTTTGTAATGGAGCTGGCGTGCACTCGCCTTACAGGTGCTGAAGCAACTGGAGCGGTGTCCGATTCCAAAGCACGTGCCATCTAAGCCATTTAATTCTACTATCTGGTTTGCCTTGGTAGCTCGCCACTTATTAGCACATTTCCCAAAGTATTTCGCCTCACATCTTGGGTTTTCGAGTTAGAAAGACCAAGTCTGGGATACTGATTCTCCAATTTTTCTACATTTCAAAATTATTGTTTGATTTTATGGAAGGCACAATATTACCCTGGTTCAAGTTTTCAGAAGTCCAAAATTTGAAAATACAAATTAAGGATTTGCTGCTACTTGATTTCTCAAGGGAATATAAGATGAAAGACTGTTAAAGCCTTAGTTATTTTTTGATTATATAATTTATCCAAAAATTTAGACACTTAATTGTAATTATTCAATCTTGACAGAATTCTTCAGAAGGAAATCATCACAATAATTGAACTATACTGAGTTGAGTCATCTAATTTGCCACAAACTTTTTTTTTTCATTTTACTACTTTTGCTTAAGTTTTCTAACTCTTTTCTGTTCCTAGTCTCTAGCTGAGGCCAACTGCTGCTCCAAATTCATCTGTTCCAAATGACATTTTTTAAATAATCACATGCAGGTGTTTTCAGAACCTATCCCTATTTACAGTAAAACTCTCACCAATATATTTTAAAAGGTAGGTCTCCATATGTTCTCAGAGAACCTCTTCCAGAGCACCAACTTAGATCCAGAAAGTGGCCAGATTATGCTTTTTGGTGTGAAAGGTATAATCCCAGAAGTTACATACATACAGATTTAAATACACGACAAAAGAAACTAGCATCATTAAGCACGGGTTCATTGATTGCACCTGCTATTGATTATGGATCCAAAATACAAAAGATAATCAAAAGTGGCTAAAAACTTTAAAGGCAATTAGTAAAAAAAAAAAAAAGGGGGGGACAAATTTTTTAACTCTTAACGATGGGGGGTGGGAGTCTTTTAATTTGTATGGGAACCTCAAATAAAACTGTAGAAACATTTAGGATCACAGAAATTCAGCATTAGAAAATAGAATTGGATACAACATAAGAATACCAAATATAAATTAAACACTCTCCATGCCATTCTGGACATCTCATTGCTGGGGGTGCAGAATACTTAGTCCCACAAATGCAAAAGGTAAAAATGGAATTAAGGATGGAAAATAAGGTAACACAGGACTGGGGGAAAAAAGGTGAAGTTGCTCTTAGAACTTATAATTTCCTACAAATCATTTTTAATTGAAAAGGACTAAAACACTTTTATTATCTGTGAATGTGCAATATTCAGTTAGAATCTAAAGATACTTCACATGTAACACATTGTAAAATGTGCATTATAAAATTGAAACTTCATAACTAACAGGGACACTGACCTTTTCCCTCACTGTTAATTCTTTCGACTTTCTGGTAACAGTTTCCTATTTAGGATTATTACATACAATACAGTAGTAGACTCATGTAGATTGTATGTATTCTCCAACCCATTTCTATGTATATAAAACTGACAAAGAAGCTTCTTGAACAGTAAGTTCATCTGCCCCAGTATATATTTTTAGTATGTCAAAATTGCCATGAATTCTTTTGTGGGAGTGAATATTGTCCTTATCTACTTTTTTGTGTGTATCTAGGAAAAATCTTCCCAGGTGTGTTTGTCTCTTCCCCGACTCTCCCAACTTCTTCTCCTTTAGATGCGTTACCAGTTCCTAATTGCCCAAAGATTTATGTCCCTCCTTCCAGAATATCCTCTCTGAAAGTTTTCCAAAAAAGAAAAGAACTTGAGTATTTAATATTTTAAGTTGTAATTGCATGCTTGTTATTATAGTAATTCTAGTGATCTGAAAAGCTTCCCTGCCTCACCCCTAGTCACCTCTGACCTTTCCCTATTACTTATCCACAGAGGGAATATGGTCTTTTTGAACAAAAATATGTTATGAAAGTCACCCACATTGACAAGTCTTAGTTGTTTTTACAGAAACCATGCATGGAAAAAAGAAAAAAAAAAAAAAAGTAAAGATGCCAAGCAAAATTGTGCTTTTATCTTATAGTTCGGGATAGAAAGGCAGGAAAGGGGACCAGGGACTTACGCAAAACTCCACTTCTTGTTGAAGCAGTCTGAATCATAGGAATTAGGAAAAGAAAAAGGAGTAAGGAAGACTGCCATAAAAGAGGACCACCAAGCAAAAAAGCTAAGAGTGTCGAGCTGTATGCACCATTCCACCATTCCCTAGACTCTGAGGGCATTTTTATTATGTGCAAGAAAGTTTTTCTTTTTTTAAACTGTTTGTTGTATATTTTTGTTTTTGAGGTTCCTGGTAATGAACTAAATAGGCAGGTTTTTCCAGCTTAATGATGGAGTTATACTCAACACCTGTGTCTTCACGAGAGTATGAGTGATACAAGGGATGGTTCACAGTCAGTATTGCTCGGCATTGTACCGTGAAACACAGCACTACACCTGGCATATAAAAGGCACTTAATAAATATCAGTTCGTTTTTACATTTGGGGTAAGGAAGTAATCACATTAAGCCCTCAAAAAAGGCCAACTGGAATCAAATGTAAATTAATGCAAACCCCCATTACAAAATAAAATTAATGTGTCCTCTCTTTTGGAAATCAATATATAGCCCTTCATACAAGAAAGTACCAGGCAGTGAATATGTCTGCCATGTTGAATGAGCATGAAATTAGTGTTTTTGTAACAGAATGATATTAAGATGAAAGATTCTAGAAATTATCTATTTGGGCCCTCTTGATTTACAGAAAAAGCCACTGAAGACCAAAGGATTCGGTTATTTGTCCAAGTTGCATGGCTAGCTAGTTGCAAAACTTTAACAAAAACACTGGTCCTCCTCCTCATTACCCAACCAGGTATTTAGGGATAGAAAACATAACAGATCTGTGTAAATGAAGATACTGAAAGGTCATATAAGTCATTTGAGTATTTAAAGTATGAGCTTTGTTTTTAATATGAAGAAATGGATATTGAACACTTTGGAAAATTATAAAGAATAAATCACTATAATTGAGTTCCGAGATAAAATTTGGATTTCTCTGAAGTCTCCTTTCTAAAAAAAAAAATAATAAAGGAAAAGCGGGGGGGAACCTGTTACTCTACTCCTACTTAAATAGGCTATCTTTATTCTGTATTCTGAAGGTAATACTGTTTACCTTCTAACAGTGTTTTTCATACATACATGATTTTTTGGGAAGGAACAAATTGGTAATTATCTCCACTAATGAAATGTGCGATCATTTCAGTTAGATTTTAAATGGGGCACGACTCGCATTCATAAGGCCCATTGAATAAATGCCTATTAGGTACAGTTTAATGGCTTCATGCTTGATTCATGTTTTTTCTCTCTGTAGTTGATGCTTATTGCACATTCAGGGCAATTAGGAAATTCGGTTTTCCTTCCTAGAGTATATATAATCCCTGTATTCAGAAAGCTCAGCAAAATAACAATATAAAACTCAAAATTTTACCTGGAAAAGAAAAAAGGTATCTCTGTTGATGATGGTACTCAAGATTTTGGCTTAATTCGTTCTGTTAAACTCCCGTTAAGCATTAGTATGTAACTCACAAAGCAGAATTACCATGTGCTTCAAAAAAGATTCCTGCAATATTTGAAAAAACTAGAGCATTTCTTTCCCAGATTCAGGTCCCAACTCAAATTCGTAAAGTATGCTGATAATTTAGTGGGAAAAAAAGCTACCAATGAGAATTAAAAGTCACCTTGAAAATATCCCATTATATATGAAATTATTCTGTAAGAAACAATATATATCAATGTATTAGAATATGCTACTTAATTTTACTCAAATTTACACACATTGTGTTAGGTTGTAGATCCTAACAAAACAGGTCTCTTTTTATAACATTTAAAAATTCCCATATCAGTTAGTAACTTCAAAGAGTCAAAAACTAGTATATATATGCAAGAAAAATGTTTTCTTATATTTACAAAGTTAGGCTAATACTCTGCTCACATTCAGACTAAGTTTTGCTCCTTCCTTTAGGATGCATAAGTTAAGCTGATGAACAGCTAAGATCTGAATATCTGGCAGGTGTAGATTTTGCATGCTACTCTACTTACTTTCATAATTTCCCTTTTTTTCCCTGATATTCTCTCCCTAAAAGAGAAGGAATTAAGAGGATCATATGAGCATCTAACTCCGGCTCACACTTGAGATTCTCACTTCCACTTTCAAAAGAAGAGCAACTCCTATCATTTGCAACATTAATCAGAATGTGGGTTTGCTAATGTTTTTCTCTTCCTTCAGCAATTTTCCATATTCCTAAAAAGTACCTCTAGATTGAAATAACACTTTAAATGAGCATGCCTGTTTATGTGTTAAAGACAGATGGAGAAGGAGAAAGGAGGGGGATAATCAAAAGGAGATGGAAAATATATTGACATTTAAATGTTCTTTCCTTTCAAATGTTCATCCTACATCCCTTTCATTTGTGCTGAGATGAAGGAGGCCGTGGAGACATTCCTATTCCCTGTCTGGTATTTCCTCTGGGCTCACTAAGGGTTGATAATCTGCTTCCCCAACATGGGAGTAAGAGAAAATAAAATGATGACCAGGGAAAGAAGGAGAAAACTAACCAGAAATGGCAGAGGAGTTGGTGCTGATTCCTGCTTCTCATTGCTAAGGCCAAAGAGTACTAGTCATTACCATCCTACGTAGACATAGTGCATTCAATTACCAAAGCCTCCAGCAGCCTGTTGTATGGACATGGGGGCCTGTGTGTGTGCCACATAAAGCACGTTATGAATATGTGACAGACTAGAGAGAAACATAAGGGAAGACTCTCCTGAAAGACCTGCAGATAAAACAGAGTGAGATGAAAGACAGGCTTAAACTCTCCAAGTAGCTGAGTAAGAGAAAACCCTGTAAAGAAATAGATCCTGGGATAAGATTCAGAAAGGTAATCATCTGAACATAACAAGCTTTCAATCTACTTTAGTGTACATTTTTAGTCTGTAGCCAAAGAAAGAAAGAACAGAGTGTAGAGATATACTGGGAGTAGTATGAGCAGAGAGAGAGAGAGAGAGAAAGAGAGAGAGAGAGAGAGAGAGAGAGAGTGTGTGTGTGTGTGTGTGTGTGTGTTGAGAATGTGTTCTTATAAAGAATTTGTAGTTTAGGTTAGGCCCAGGTCATGGTCTATTTTTTCAAATCATGTTGTGGTCAAAACCTGTGCCAGAATGACACATGAGTCAGATCTTTCTATTACAAAAACTGCTTTGGGGAATTCTAGAAACTGAGAGGCTTCCAAGAGTTGACTGCTCAGGATCTACTCCACTTCTTCCTTGCCCCATTTCTCAGGCAATTGCAACCCATTATCTTTTTGCAAACTATTTTAAGCTACATAGGCAAGAACCCTGCTGTTTGGATGCCAGTAGCTCAAAAACCAAAAGTTTTAACAGGATACCATCATCAGATTATATCAGTGCAAGAGCATTTTTGTCAGAGTAATAGGCCATTTCCCCGTTAATGTCTATAGTACATAAGGATGGCATATGTCATCCCCTGATGTTGCTGGGAACAAAATGCAGGCAGCAGAGAAAAAATTCTCACCTTCCCAGATCACTTCCTATAAAACTCTGACCACCCATCTTTCAAGACCCTTCATCGCTCTGCTGGATCAGGGCCACAATTTTTAATCCTTTTGCAATCCCTGTCATGATTCCTATGGCAGTGTCCATCCATAAACCGATTCAACTGCATGCTTTTTCTTGTGATTTCAGAGATCTGCATCAATATCCTACTTCACTGGCACCAATAGTAGGACAGGACAGCATTCACTGGCCATAAAGTTGCAACGGAACAGGGTTCAGGACAGGATCAGTCAAAAATCTCTGTTCCTGATCCCTCTTGCTGCAGGCATTTTGGAAAATGAGACACTAAGGTGCCACTCAATAAACCACTCTTGTCCATCAGGAAGGATGAATGCACCTTGCAAAGTTCTTCATTGGGAATTGTAGATCGTCTCTTTGCCAGAACCACAGGTTAAAGCAATCATTTCCTAAAAATCAAAAAGGTGGTGAGGAGAGAGAATAGGGGAATAAATCAGAAGAGGAGGCTAGAGAACAAGGAGAAACTATGTTCTGCATTAACTCATTTCCTCTCTCAACTTTCTCCCATTCTAGAAAGCAGATTTTGAGGGAGGACACCTTGGGACCATGAGCAGAGTCAGATCCCAAGCTCCCCAGCCTTGTCAGAGCTCCTGAGGGTCATCAGCACATAGCTCGGAGAAACACATGAGCTCCACGCTCCCCCACCCCACCCCCACAGCTGTGATACCAGCAATTCACTCTCAAACAATGACAGGCTTACTAGACTCCAGTAAGTCATACTCACAGAATTACAATTTCCATGTAAGCTAAATATATCCACATTGACTTCAAGTACCTGTTTGGTCTTATCGGTAGATTCCTTCTAAATACTGACTAGATGTCATCAGTAGATAGAGGTTATCCCCAAGTACAAAATGAAGAAAGACTGCCCCCTGGAAGGAAACTTTAAAATTCTACTCAGATGCCTCCAGAATGAACACTCTTACACACTCCAACACACACTGACACCCTTTCCATCACCTGTGGACAAAAATCACACCCGTATGTTCTTCCCTATGTTTAAGATGAGCTGTGTGAGATCATACAGTATTGAAAGTGAGGAGAATCACAGCTCTAACTGGCTCTAAAACAGGACTTGCCTTCATTGTGCACTTTAGAGTTAACAGTCAGGTAACTGTTAAAAGATTAAGTTCTGGAGTCAAGGAACCACAACTCCTGTCTCATTTGTGTGTGTGTGTGTGTGTGTGTGTGTGTGTGTGTGTGTGTGTGTTGCAAGATTCACTGCTTATGCACCACACCCAGTGCTCCATGCAATACTTGCCCTCCATAATACCCACCACCAGGCTCACCCAACGCTCCACCCCCCACCCCTCCAAAACCCTCAGTTTGTTTCTCAGAGTCTATTGTTTCTCATGGTTCATCTCCCCTCCGATTTGCCCCAACTCACTTCTCCTCTCCATCTCCCAGTGTCCTCCGTGTTATTCCTTATGCTCCACAAGCAAGTGAAACCATATGATAACTGACTTTCTCTGTCTCCTTACACTACAGAAACTCAGGCAATAATTTTACCTTCTTTGAGACAATGTTGCCTTACCTGTAAATGGGAGAGCACAGGCATATCTACCTCATGAGGTGACTGTGAGGGCCAAACAAGACCACGAGTACTGATTCCTGTCAGGGATTCTGTCATGTAACGGGCTGTAAGCACGTTTCTTGCGGTTCCAAGAGCAAAACTTTTGTCATCAAAAAACCCTGAGATTCAATCCCAGCTCCAGCACTGACCTGTTAAATGAACTTGAGCAAATCACTCGAGACTTCTCTAGACCTGCTTCTGGATCTCTAAATAGGCCCATCAGTGGGTATGATACAGGTGAGATATGAAGGCATGAGAAGTACCATAGAGCACCAGGCTATTATTATTATTCTATAATAAAAACAAACATAAAATGATCTAAACAATATCCCAGGCAGAGGTAATACAAAGAACAAGATTCCAGCCCACATCATTTGCTCTCTTCAGGTTCGGGGCCAGTAAGAAAACTTGGAAGATGTCTCCCTCTTCCCCACCTCCTACTACACCAAATCTTGTGAATTCTGCCTATAAATACTTTTCTAATCCGTCTGCCTCCTCATTTCCAACACAGCCATAGACCCTGTTCTTTGTTCTCATAGCCCCTGTAACAGCTTCTCAGACTCATTCCAGGCCATTTCCCTTACAGTAGCCAGAATGATATTCTAAATAAAATTTCAAGCACGTTAACCCCTAATTAAATCCCTTCAGAAGCTCTCCATTGTCCTTAGGATAAAATCCAAACCTCTTCATGGAACCTCAGCCAGCTTCTGTCACCTCTACCACTATTTCCTGAGTGCGCTAAATGCCAAAGATTCTGAATGCACCATTCCCTTGCTCCCAAATTGCACATGTGCTCCCTCTGACTGGAACTCTTTTTCACCTCACCAAGAAAACAACACTCTCAGCTGAAACATCACTTCCTCAGGGAGGCTTTCTCTGACTCTGCATCGAGTTAAGGACCACCTACTAAATGCTATGGCAGCATCCTCCCATTCTCCCAACACCTCACCCAACAAACTTTACTTATATTATGGGGCCAAATCTTTGTTTGATAGATTTTTAAGTTCCTTTGCCATATGTGCCTTATTCATCACAGGTCCTGTGTATCATGCTTTCAACTTGAAATGAAGAGAAACGGTCACAGTCCAGTTTTTGGTGTGTTTTTAATGTTTTCAGGACTTCTGACGGAAGAAAAAAATTGAAAGCCACTTCTAATTTATTCCCTTTTCTGAAAAGGCAAAGAAGAGAAGGGAAAACTTAATTTTGAGCATCTTCCTCTTTCCTCCCCCCTAACACTTAAGTCCCACTTTCACGGTTTCCTCACAGAGGTAGCAATTCTGGGCTTTCAGCAAAGATTTTTATATATAGATCTGTAACTTCTTTAAAGCTGGTAATGAGAAACAAATATGAGAAGAAACGGCTCTTAGGCTCAAACTCATATCCACGCACATCAGCAGCCAGTGGGTACAGAACATTCCTCTCCCCCCCACCCCCCGATCCCCCAAGCCAGATGAAGTCTCCCTCTGTCAGCACCTGGAACACAGCATTCCCTGGACGGTGGCAGAAGGAGAGCGCCAAGCACTTGAGGCAACCGCCTGTGTCACCCAAGCTAAACTCCACCTCTGGAAAATACACGAGAACATTCCCTCAGAGAAATATTAGATCTGCTTCACCGCTCTTTCTGGCATATCTTATCCTACTTTGTCCTTCTCTTTCCCTAAATACCATGTTCAAAACCCTTTTCTCTCAGTGGGAAAGCACGCAAGGCAGATGCCATCACAATCACTTTGTGTTTCCCTGCAGAGGGAAGGGAGGACATTCTTGCATGTGAAAAACTCATCTGTTCCTAATGGAACAGAGTAACTTTCAAAGATCACAGGCAGCATGCAGTTCGAGGTAATGGGGCACCTCACAAAACCAGGCAAGTGCATAAGCCTGTGCCAGAGCCTTGCTTCGTCTCTGGTCCGCTTCCACATTTGTGAAGTTAGATTGGGGGGGGGGGGTGCCCACTCGTGTTCTCCGCTGTGGAGCCTGGCCCCTAGTGTACAAGCACCTGGCTGTCTCCAAGACCTCCATTATCCAGAATCACCACGGTTTCCCATAGTTGGGAGTGTTTTTCCCTTGTCTTTAAAAACCTTAATGATCAAAAGGCTATTTAGTCTGAAGTAAAGCACTGATCAGACCAACAGAAATGTAATTTGAAAGAAACCCATATATTGAAATAGTTGCCTCAGGTGACCAACATCTCTGGCCAACCTTCTGAAATGTGGTCTTCTAAAAGGGGCCATATTGTGGTGCTTTTCCTCAACAGCTCCATTAGGAAAAGAAAATGATATTTTTACAGTTTTGGTGATGAAAACCGAGGTGAAAAACTTTAGAACATTTTGGCAGTTTTTCACATTTACTTCACAGCAGAGAAATAAATCCAAACTAGATCTCTATCACCAAGAAAGAAGTATTATTTGAAAAATTATGTGTTAGCACCAAGAACATGAAATTTCTATTTTCAAACTAATAATGTTTATTAGGCATGCTTCCCACTGCTCTGTATTATTAATTTATACTTCATTATTTCTTGGGTTACTATGCTTATTGTTTCCCTTTATGGATTTTTAAAGAGCTGATTATATAGTTTTTCAGTTAATTAGGTCACTTTGTAATTCTAGAGTACAAAAAGCATTTTAAAAACAATAATGGAAAACATTTCCTATGTGTGACGACAGTCAAGTAAATCATATAATAATTTGATATGCTGGAAAGAATGCACAGCATTATCAGTAACTTTTTATATTTGGGTAGGTTGCTAAATAGAGAAATAAATTTAACATCCATCTATTAATGTGCTCTGAGAAATTAGGATTTCAATTATTCCAATAAGAGACCATATCATTTAGCTAAAATTTTCCTAAACACCACATCTTGGGGTATCTGCTTAAAAACCATGGCCCCTACTCCAGAACCTGCCCCCAGCTATAGACCCTCTCCAAAGTGCAAACTTGGTTATCCAAGTATTCCAGAACCCCTGTTCTTGTGACCACAACACAGTGAACCAGGTGTGGGTCTCTGACGCAAAAAGGTCATCACCACAAGCTGGACTGAGTCCATTCTCTCACAAGAATTTAAGCATTTTTAAGACATACAGGGAGGAGATACCTATGACAGAGACACGCATACTGAAGAATCAAATAGTATTTTGGGTCATGTAGTTTCTGATGTGTAAGCACAGAAAGCCAACAAGCAAGGAAATACAGAAGAATGGTACTGATATCAATAAAAAAGCAGACACTGGAAAACGAATCCTTTGAAACAAAGAGCAAGATGGGAAGAGGAGCTTCCGACTTCCAAGGATATGGGGTATAAATTAAATCTACAAGTATCATTTGTACCTGCATCTCCACATCCCTCATCCTTGTGTGTTTTGGAACACAGATATTCTTGATTTTCTTGATTTACCTTTTTTTTTTATTCCCCGACAGATCTCTCTTTCATTTAAGCTAGAGTGAATTTCTCTTGCATACATATGAATAATCACTGCTTTAAACAGCACAGGCACATATAAATCCCTGCATATTAGGGGGAAAAAAATACCTTTGCCTTAATGAAACTTTTTTGAAAAATCAACGGCACATAAAGAAAAATTCAAGTTAGATCCAAATTGGTACTTGTAAGCTACAACACTGCTGTAAACAGAGTGAAGAATTTGAGTCAATTTTCTTTTGTCTTCTTTTATTGTTTATAAGAGTTAAACATTGATTTGTAGGTCAAGCAACACAAGGTTGGATGCAATAGTATGAATATAAACCAGCCTTATTTTATAAATATTTACATCTTATATATAGCATTTAATGGTTTCTGTAACATAAATATTCCCGCTGTGTCCAATTTCAAGCTATCAGTATGACATCACCAAACATGGAGCTGAAAAGAGATGATCATCATTAGTTTTCATAAGCCCACGGAAGCCACTAGATGGATTCAAGTAAGGAATACAGCAAGTCAAAGTAACTAAGCAAAACATTCAATATGTCCCCTCAGAGAAGCTGAATAACTATCCATGGTCAAACAGTAAGTGGCAGAGCCTGGATTCCCATCCTAGTGGCCTGATTCATATAACTGAGTATAGTACCAAATATACCCAACTACTTAGTAAGTCTTCACATCAATATCTACTTGGAAGCCCCACACCCTAAACATGCAAACTGAGACCAAACACAACAAACAAAATATATGTACTATTCAATCGTCTGTAGACCTTTATTTTTGTAGGGTCCTAGATCAAAGTCCAAAAACACTTAAGTCTACTGGTTTCAGGGGAATCAAGAAACTAAACCTAAATATGTGTTAACTTATCAATTGCCAGTTAATTTAAAAATTTTAAGTGTGATTTATACGCATAGTCCTACTACTCCTATCCAGTTCAGTAATCTCATTTCCTCCTATATATCTATCACAGAGAATTATTTGGCATTACTGAATATATCACACTCTTTTTAAAAACTATACCATTTTGGAAATGATTCTCGCACTATTTCTGACTAAATTTTGTTCATTTTTTAATTCAGCCAACTGTCAGCTCATCCATAAACCCGGCTCAAACTCCTCAGAGTCATTCAATATATGCCTCAGTTTAAACAACCCCTTCCCCAGTACATTATGGCTATCAATATCAGGCAGAGTCACCTCTTGTTTACACATCTGACTTGCCATTGAAATCTTAAATTTTCGTGTCTAACACGTGTCTGACAGGACAGTTATTATAGAGATGTTGAAGGAATGAATCTTTTGGCTAAGAAATATTTGATGCCTTTTCTCTGAGGAAAAAGGTATTTTTCAAGCATAAATGCAGAGATAGGAGAGATCATGTAAATAAATAACAAGAAGCATAAATGCAGAGATAGGAGAGATCACGTAATAAACAACAAAAAAATGTTGTTTTCCTATTCCAACCAAGTAAATTTATAAAACAAGCTGGAAGAACATTTAGTACAAGAATTTTATTTTCAGAATCAATTCCACTGACCACAGAGCTTGCATTTACAATGCTTCTGGGTAAGCCACAGCCACCGCCAACAGGGCTTTTCTAATGGGGGAGAAAAACGTTGTCTAGTGGTCCTGATGTTAAGGAAAGATTAAATTCACTCAATGCCTTAAAATGGCCCTCAACCAAAGACACGGCCATTTAATAGCAGTTGTTCTACAATCATACCAACTATTTTTCCTAACAGCTTCTTATGTGTTTGTAGGTACAGGTACAAGAGGAGGGGTGGGCTGGGGAGAATGAGAGGTAAATGGTACTTGTAAGCTTTAACACTGCTGTAAACAGAGTAAAGAATTTGAGCCAAGGAAGTTATTGTGTTATTGTGTTACCCTGTTTTACCACAGGAGAAAAAAAGTGAACTTCAGAGAAACTAAGTAACTTGCTTGAGCAGACCCTGAAACTGGGCCCGCCTTCGGCCCCACAGTCAGCATCCTCACCTAGAGCAGCCCGGCTGCCTCCTGTTTCTTCTTTCACTGATGCCCTTAAGACAAGTCTAGTCCTACAAAATGCAGAGTGAGCGGCCAGGAGCAGAGGACGGGACCACAGCCATACTGTCATCCTGAAAGGAACTGCTTGTTCTTTCCTAGTTACTCAAATTCATTCTTGATCTTGGGAAAGTCAATTTACTCTGAGTATCAAATGACCATAGTTAAAACAAGAATTGTTACTGTAACAACTTTAATAATGGGTTTGATTAAAATAAGGGAGCGGGACGCCTGGGTGGCTCAGTTGGTTAAGCGGCTGCCTTCGGCTCAGGTCATGATCCCGGCGTCCTGGGATCGAGTCCCGCATCGGGCTCCTTGCTCAGCAGGGAGCCTGCTTCTCCCTCTGCCTCTGCCTGCCTCTCTGTCTGCCTGTGCTCACTCTCTCTGACAAATAAATAAATAAAATCTTTAAAAAAAAAAAATAAAATAAAATAAAATAAAATAAGGGAGCAAAATGTGTAAAACTTACTGTCTTTTCAGCCCAAAACGATTGCCAGGAACTAGAAGTCCTTACGATATAAAGTGATTAGACTTTTTAATTAGCATCTAATCTCATCAACTGAATATGTAATCAGGGATCAGTGACTGCCAGATACAAATACATTTTTCATTCCGTGTTTGTAGCCAAATGTATATATCAAAACAAACTAAACTGACTCATTTCTGATGTCTTTAATGTATTGAGTGTGGAGCTCCACGAGTTCATATTTCCTTGATCTGAGCGAAAACAGCCATGTCTCAGAAGTGAGAAACGTGTTCTGTGAAAAAGCAGATATGGAATGTTTTCATTTTTATAAATGACTTGCCGGTACTGTTCTCTATTATATATTAAATGGCTCCTCTGATTTGAAGAACTTTCAAGCTGAGCCTACAAGCCTGCAGTACTGCCCAATATAAACAGTTATTTGACAGGATGAAAAAAGTCATTCCATCTTCTCTTTAATCTTCATGCTTCCTCCTCTGCCCCCTTTCCATTTACAACACAGAATGGACTTCAGACTATCAGTCTTAGCTGTTCTACAATGCAGCACTTCTTCTAAGAAAATTCTGTGCATTATAAATGGAGAGGAAATGAAAATGTGCACCAATAGCTGATTAAGTGCCTATCAATATATTTAAATCAGCTTAATTTTTCCCACCGAATTTAGAAATATTGAAAACGCCTTAAATGATGTTCTAACCTTAATCCCACAAGGGAGGCAGGAGAAACACCTTCCTATCAATTCTTCCAAATTCGTAAGGCAAAGCCACCCCCAGTTCAAGCTAATAAAAACATTGCAAGTATGTGGGAAGCAAGACTAGAAAATTCAGTCAATCAAGTCTGATTTTTAAAGCTGCAGAAAATACGAAGAACTTAGTGGCCTAATAAAATATCTCCCATCAGGACTGATCTGTTTATGCTCCTATAAAATGTATTTTGTAATGACACAGATAGTTTCTGTACTTCAATAACAGTATCTATGCTTTCAGCTAGTTTTTTCATGCAATTTTTTTTTTTTATTCCCAAACACTGCTTGGATCAATAGCAGCTCAGTATCACTCATGAGAAGTGTTCCTTCACTTTTCTGGACTCTAAAGCAGATATATAAGAGAAGGTTGCCTTTAACTCTATTAACACACACAGGGATTAAAATAAAATTTTGCACTGCAAATTCAGGCTGTCCATCTGCAGCCATACTGACACTCTTCATATTCCCCCCCTACACACACACACACACACACACACACAGTTTCTCTAAGATTCTGTGTTCCATAATTTGTCCATTTCTTTCAAGTTCCCACATATATCCTCTTACCATTAGCTCATAACTTCATCTTAAAATGTCTCAACAGTCCATCTCACAGTCATCTGTCCATGTCAAAATAAAAATGTTTCTATATATTTGTCTGGGGTTTTTTTTTTTTTCCTTTTACTTTAGAACTTTTCCTTCTTTATGGAATTAAACACAGTCCGAGCCTGCCCTTTGCTCATTTTTCAGAATCTTTCTTCATCAAGCTATTCTTCTCATTCTTTGTATTTCTCCCTCACACTTCCTTTTTCTTGACTAGACTCTACGGCCAATTCCGAAGCCCCCCCAGCCCTCTCCATCTTGAATTCATTTAAAGTCACTAATCTCTCTCTGGGTTCTTTTCCCACACCCATTCTCATTTTATTACAAAAGAAGTAACCATGTTTACTTAAAAATTGCGAAATAAAAGGTTAAAGAAAATCAGATTATCTCACCACCAGTAATAACCAATATTATTTAAAGGTATTCACAAATACATATTTTAATAAAAATTGATCATATATTCCAAATCTATGTTTCACATACAAATATTCATGACAAGTTATATGCCATGTCAAAGGAAATCTACCACCATTAAAAATGGTTCTATCTTACTTGACTGTAGGGAGTATTTAACCAAATCTCTGGTATTGGTTATTTAAGCTAGGTATCCAACTGTCCTCTATTGTAAACAATGCTGCTGTGAAGATTTTTTCTCCCTGCATCTTTGCACAACTGTAATTATAATCTTAAAAGATTCTTGAGGATAAATCCCATGAAACATTTTAAAGAACTAATACACATGGGTTGACAGTACTTGTCTTACCATCAACTTGGATCTTCAATGTAATAGGGGATTTGTATCCACTGCTCTAATGAATTTACTCTAAGAAATGTGACACTAATTATCAAATACAGTTTTCATCCTAGCTATTATTCTTGACGTCCACACATGATCTGATCATTGCTTTCTTGAAAGGGTCCGCCCCTAAAAATTTCTGTGGGATTACCATCTCAACTTTACTTCTGTCATTCTTATTTTTCTGCCCATGTTTTCTTCTTTCTTCCACATAAATTTAAGTCCCACTTTTCTCCTCATATTTTATCACTTTCTCCTCCCTAAATCGAGAGTCTTGCTCATTCAGTTATAGCTGTCACCTTTTTCCCCCAAATCTGTATAATTAACACAGCCTCTCCTAGAATTCCCTGCTTTCTCCCCAATATATTTACCTTATATCCCACAGAAAACAAGAAATTAAGAAGTTTAAACTCACACATTCCTAACTTTCTCTTGTTTCTGGTTTTCTATTACTGTTGAGATCTCAATTTCGTAAGTTGGAAACTTGGGCTTGACTTCAAAGTTTTCCCACCTCTCTTCCAAAATAAAATCACCAAGCATTTCTGGTTTCGCCTGAACATCGTGTCCCTTATCCCCTGATGGACATAGTAATGTACCAACCTTTTACGCTTCTTTCCCCGCACCTTCAGTCACAGGAGGATTGCCAAGGACCTGCTTTCCTCATCAGTAAATTCTAATCTCGAGCTTACTTGGGAGTAACTGAACTCAGCTGATTGTAAGGTTATGCCTCTGGGTCTCTATTCTCTGCCCTTCTCTTCATTTTCCTCAAGCTGGTGAGAGAGCATGACGGTAGCCCAAGGAGGATTATGGGAAATCTGAGATCTCAAGTTCCTCTGAACTCTCAGCTCCCAGATCAGGATAAGAAGAAGTATGCTAAGAAAGCTATGTGAACCCCCAGGGAGCAATTGTGTTCTTGCTTGATTTTCACATTGATTTTGATTTGTGTCTTTCTGCTGGGGGGAAAAAAAAAAAAAGTAAACGGTCCCTCTGTGTGAGGAGAGAATGGCACTGGCAACATCACTCCTGAAGGCAGCTGGCATCAGGAAACACTGTGACAGCAGTGGTAGAAGTAGCTGTGCTGGTACGGGTGGCAAGTGTGCTGGCAAAGCAGCAGCGTGAGTGTGCAGGAGGCTATGAAGATCCTGGCAGCGGCTTCAGCAAAGGCGGAGGTGGTGGCAGAGTGCAGTGTGACGAAACGCTGCATAATCACAAGGTCTGTGACAGACCACATGGTCCCACCATGCCGGAATTACAGATTCTTATACTATTTATTTATTTATTTATTTTTTTTTTTTTTTTTTTTTTTTTTTTTTTTTAGAGAGAGTAAGCACACGTCGGGGGCAGAGGCAGAGGGAGCGGCAGACTCCCTGTTGAGCAGAGACCTCGATGCATGACTTGATCCCAGGACGCTGAGATCATGACCTCAGCTGAAGGCAGAGGCTTAACTGACTGAGCCACCCAGGTGCCCCCAGATTCTTATATTTTGAGTATTTCCCAAGACATACTCTCTGAGTAGCCAAGATAGCACAGAAGAACAGCAAACAAGGTGACAAAAGCCATCTTGAGACTCAAGAAGATGAGAAGGGGCACAGGACTCCCAGGGGATATTGTGAAACTTCTTCAAAAGGAGCAAGTCCAGTAAGACATGGAAACGAAAAGCAACCTTGAACATGAGCTTGACATGACATGTTCTACACAACAGTGCAGACACAGGATTTTATTGTTTGTGAGGCAGGTCTGTGATGGGCCAATGCATATTCCTTCTCCCACTCGACTGACTGATGGTAAAAAATATTCAAAAGGCTCCACCAGTTTTCTGAAAACAGCTTACTCTTTACAAATCCTTCAATAAATATTCAGGAGATGAGTTCTTTGACAATCCCCCTAGACGAGAAGCTAATTAGCTGCTGATACCTAAGCTTAGCATTTAGCTCTCTAGTACCAAAAAGGATTCTTTTAAAGGTGTTTATTTTGAATGTAAAAGATAAACTGGAAAGAAGTATGGATTAAGACCTCAAAATTGTCCTCTCAAAGGGTTCTCTTCTTTTTTATCAAAATACAAAGAAGATAAATAGGAAAAATCAAACTATTTGAGGGGTGAGGGAAGGAGTCTTTGAGGAATCAAGTGTTTCTCGCTGTTTTTTAATGCTGTCAGCATTTCAAGCTGCTAATTTTCCCCCCACAGATTTTATATAAGCTCATCAAAAACCTAGGAGTCTAAAAACTTTAATAAGTTAAAGATTATTTTTCCGAAAGAAGGATTTCATCCCACTCACTCAGCTTTATTTCCCTATTGTGTATTATTTCAACACAAAATGTGATCTCTTTGGGCACGAGACTATGGTTGCAGGTTTGCATTGCTATTGTACTTAATCCCCAAAATAAACTCAAGAAATTTTGGTAGAACATCCAGATTGTATTGCAGTGGTGGAGGGGAGCCATTCGTGTGCGGCATAATTTGTTTCATAATCATCCTACATTTAAAATAACAGATGATTTTGTTCATCAACTGCTATAGGGCCTCTTCCATTCCTCTCTGCCGACAACCACTGAGTCTAAGAAATGACAGGCTTTCCCTTAATATACACGTGATTTCCTTTTATTGTTGGATTAAATTGGGGACACAATTAATCTGTTTCCATCTTAGACTTCTCACTGGAGAAGAGTTCTTATTCAAGACCCTGAATTGAACATCACACAAATTGGGGCGGGGGGGGGATCCTCTGAAAATTTAATCGATGAGGTTTGTGTTTAAGGAAACTGAGTCACCGGGACCTCTCCAGCAGGCTTGGTGTCAGTGAGAGGATCCATCTGGCCCAAGCCTGGCCAGGGATTTTTCCTTATACTAAGGACACCCATTAGTTCCCACTCTTGTGATTCTATACACTCCATAATATGCAATGGGTATTTTGTACGAGAACTTAAGGTAACAACTCTAATCAATACAACCAGATAAAGGCTCAGGAGGGAAAAAAAATCAGGACTCTTTGGTTTATAGAAAATAACCAGTTAAATGACTTTCCCTCCCTCTACTAATCACTTAGTGTCATATAGCAATAGCCTTGGCAAGCTCATCTGTCCCCATAGAAATGAACAGAAATTCACATACACACCCCTCCCCCAAACACTCCTATGTCTTCTCAACTCAAAGTGCGCATTCGTTTTACCTCAAGAGAGTTGGGCTTTAACAGGGCAGCTCCCCCACTGAGCCCTGAGCTGCAGAATGAACCCTGGAAGCCCACAAATCTTCAGAAAGTAACCAGAATCTTCTCATAACAGCAAGGACTTTCTATAAGTCCATGAAAATAGATTTTTAAGAACTTTTCTTTGGCCACATATCTTTTGC
The DNA here is from genome assembly GCF_963455335.1 of Martes martes. Classification (NCBI taxonomy): domain Eukaryota; kingdom Metazoa; phylum Chordata; class Mammalia; order Carnivora; family Mustelidae; genus Martes; species Martes martes. The sequence continues at coordinate 21,314,034 of NC_137903.1, read as the reverse complement.
TTCTTTTCTTTAGATAATTGGGAACCAGGTCTCTTACCAGCAAATTTATGTACTACCATAAAATGTAAAAGAAAACTAAGTATATCTCCTATCGTTAAGTCCATCCTCTGTAATGCTTTTGTTTAATTTATAAGAGTTTTTGGTCCTATGTGATTTACTGCAACACAGATCAAAATAAATTTGAGAAGTTTCACAGTGCACTTGGTAGGAGGTAAAGATTTTTATTCTCCTACCTCAAATTGGCATCAAGAATTAATGACACACAATTTGTTGGATGATTTACATTCTCGTTTTTAGCGTTCATTTAATAAAATGTTGCAGCTGTGTCTGTCCTCTTAAACACAACCCTGTCTTCCTAAATGCTGTAGGAGAGGTCACACCTGGTCAAATGTTGGAGATAAAGACACACACACACACACACACACACACCCCAGCGGTGGGGAAGAAAAAGGACATAAGACAGAACAAAAGACAAAATGCTGAATGGATGTTAGACTCTGATGACAACCTCAGGGAAACTCATGGTTTTTATTATGATCATAATTCACAAATCTTTAAATAATTTAAATTACTCCCTTCTCCCTGTTTGGCCTCATTCCATTGCAGCCTTACATTGCCACAGACTCCAAATCATGCTTTTTTAGACTTGAATGTTGGCACAACCATAAAAAAAAAGATGAATGATAAAACATAAAATTGTTATTTTTTTTTAACATACATACATCCAAATGGTTGTTTACTTCTTCAAACTGGTCATCTGGGGAAGATATTAGGGTATATTTTAACAATGTAATCCATATTCAAAATTCTTGAAAATCAGCCTTTGGCAATGCCTTCAAAATATACAGCATATTCTATTTAATATCCTCAGTGGGAGAAAATTTTCATCTTTTGAAGTTATCCTGTGAATAAATTTGAAGATCCTGTTGGAAGATACTAGGAGTCTTCTAAAAGATTCACTTTAGATCTATGTAAGAAATTACATATTGAGCTATTTTGGGAGCATATACTATGTCAAAGGCTGGCTATACAAAAATGAATAATAGAGAGTCCTTGTGCCAGAAGAGCATGTTGTGCGGAGGGAGGGAAAGACCTAAGTCGAACATGTCCACATTATGCATACACGGCTGCTTGCTCCTGGAACACACAGGGCTACTTAGCTCCGTGTGAAGCCTGGAGCTGCCCTGTGAAGGTTTCATGGGGATGAAGATACTGAAACTGAGACTAAAGAGATAAATAGGAATTAGAATTAAAAAAAAAAAAAAAAGAAGAAGAAAGAAAGGGCAGAAAGGACATTCCCCACAGAAAACACTGCATGATTAAAGGCAGCTTGATAGAGGGTGGAAACCATTTTAGGAGGGCTACAGCATGAAATGCAAAGGTTAGTGAAGACGGGGAAAACAGCAAAGACCGGAGAAATATGCAGAGCCTGAGTCATGGTAAGCTTGTGCTTTTTAATACATCTTCTCAGGAGGTGTTTCTAAGGGTAAGCTAGGGAATGAGAAGGTCAGAACTTCATTTTGAAGAGCTCAGTCTGAAATGATCATTTCCTTGTATCTGGGTTCTGGGAAGAATAACACTGAGAACAATGATAATGAGAACAAATACAAGTAGATAAATTAAAAAGCATCTGGGATATAAAATTAGCAAGATAGAGTCAGTTATTTGGTGGTGAAGAGGAAAGAGAAGAACTTTTAGGTTTTTGTTGTGGCAACTAACTGGGAGCCAAGCACACTTGGTAGGTAACTGACAGACTAAGAAGGGAGTTCAGGGAGGCAGACTGAAAAACTACCACCACCACCACCTCCCCGCCACCCCAACTGGAAGACGTAGGCCATCCAGGAAACACAGAGCCACCATTTAGCAAAGGACATACTTAGAAAAAAAAGACACTACTGTCTTGAAATCTGGTGTCAACCAACACAGTGGAGAACTAAGAAATATCTGGTATTAAACAGCCACACTCTGAACTCAAGCAGAAGCTAATACAGAACGAGGATAAAAGAGAGTATGGACCAGAATAAAGATATCTCCCTGAGACATATTTGCCAAAAGTAACACCAATTCTCTGGTGAAGGATTAAAAATTTACGCCAGAAAAACGTTTCAAGTTTGCCAATTTCACATGTGCATGCACATGTGGGTATGTAGGGTTCAAGGAAGTAGGAAGCCTATGATGTAGGATAACATTCTCAAGTCTTTACACAGATATCAAGTAACTGCTTTTCATACTGGTATAGTTAGATATATGAACACAATGAGCCCCCAAAACAAAGTTGCCTAAATTCTCATGGGGAAAAAGGCAAACCAGGCGAGTGTCCTCACTGTTAGAATATCTGCCTTGGTTCCACAGTGCAGAACACTGGGTCAATAAGCATCACAGCCGCTCAAGAGGCCTACAGTCTGCAACAGTACTCTGCCGAACATCCGAGGAACAGGGAGGGGGACAAAAACGGCAATTTGACTATAACATGTCAATTATAAGCAGTTATTCCTATTCATTATTTGTTGTTGTTAGCTTTCATTGATTTTGGTTTAGCCATTATTTAATCATTAACAGGACTTTTGCACAAAAACACATCCAGAGCACTTTATTTTAAAAACGTATCTCACAGGTATTAAGAAGCCAAAACAGCTTCTCCCTCAGTATTTAAAAACCTACGTGTTCTGAAATACTTTCTTATACACAATGACAGGTGATCATACCACTCAGCAATAATAAATACAGGAAAGATCAAACTGACCGACTTAATTTATAAGCTTGATGAAATTTTAAAAGGTACATGTACATATACACACACATATGGCTGTATATGTATATGCAATGCAATGACTGTTTTTCAATAAAATATTTCAAAGACACAAACACAAAAAAATATTGCTGAAAATACTGATAACACTAAAATGCAAGCCAACAATTTTCTTTTTTTTTTTTTTTAAAGATTTTATTTATTCATTTGACAGAGATCACAAGTAGGCAGAGAGGCAGGCAGAGAAAGAGAGAGAGAGGAGGAAGCAGGCTCCCTGCTGAGCAGAGAGCCTGATGCGGGGCTCGATCCCAGGACCGTGAGATCATGACCCAAGCTGAAGGCAGAGGCTTATCCCACTGAGCCACCCAGGCGCTCCAAGCCAACAATTTTCTGAAGAAACACTATGCAGATCACATTCTCTGTCATCAAGGGAGCTTTGTGAGAGGTCAATAACCAAAACTTGGTATTTATATTTACAAATTGAGAAATTCACTTCTAATTCATGAGTCAAAGAAAAATTGCATAGGATAGTGTTAAGGGCTGATTTATGTCCCTCCAAAATTCATATGATGAAGTACCAACCCCCAAAGTGGTGGGTATTTGGAGATGAGGACCTTTGGGAGATAATTAAGTTCAGATGAAGTCATGAAGGTGGGGCCATTTCTAGACGAGACCCCAGATAATTTGCTTGTTCTCACTCTGCCAGGTGAAAATACAGCAAGAAATCAGCCCTCTGCAAATAGGAGGACAGCCCTCACCAGAAACCAACCATGCAGACACCTTATCTCAGACTTCCAGCCTCCAGAACTGTGACAAAATTTCTGTTAAGTCACCAGTCTATAGTATTCTGTTACGGCAGTCCAATTTGACTAAGATAGATATTTAGAAAACAATTTAAAACAGAATGCCAAAATTCTACATATCAAAATATTTGGGATGTAGATAAGGCAGTACTCAAGGAAATTAGAAATCTTAACTGTTACATCCTATAAAAGGCTGAATTAATGAGTTAAGCAATCAAACGAAGAACAATAAGGTAATAGAAACTTTCAGGAAAAAAGGGTACAAATAAACAGTATTAGAAATAAGAGGAGGACATTAGAAAGATGCTAAAAGATTAAAAGAAAAACTGATATTATAAATGATATTCCACCAAAAATTTGGAAAAACATAAAAAAACACATATGCCTAGAAACAATAACTTACTATCAGGAGGTAAGAAGGGAAAAGAGATATTTGTGTATTTGTTTCCTTCCCACCCACTATCACCCTCTCTACTCCCTGCTAGGTGCTAGTAACTGTGGCCACCCTTCTCTACGATGACCACAGTTGCTGTCTGGTGGTTATCTCCTACAACTTCCTCCAAGGGATTCTAGAATCCTCCCTAGTGATGCTAGTTAAAATGTTACATTGAAATAGTTGATTTTGAAAGAAAAATAGGGAAATTCTCGGGTAGAAAACAAAAGCTCACAATGGAAAAACAGATGTTCCAAAGTTCTCCAGGGGGTTGAACCAGAAAACAGACCTTATGGACTGGGAAGCTGGGACTTTAGAAACCATGTAAGGACAGACGAGGTCTTAGTTTACACAAAGTTAGAGGACATAGAACCAGTGCCCACTATGACGCCAAGAAACTGAAGGGTAGCCCTGCCCATGAAATAAGGACAAAGAACCCTGGGCTCCTGGGGAAGGACAGCTGTTTTCGACACAAGAGCCATACCTGAATACAGGTTTCTCATCAATAGTTTTCAAGATAATGAAACAGTATCTTCAATAAATACCTGTTTAGATGTCTATGCCCAGCTAAAATTACTATTTAAGAAAAAGATCATAAGAAAGAAATGTCTAAAGACACAGTACTTACCGGCCACTAATCTCTTCTGAAATAATGGATACATCCTCATAAGAAGGAAATTGAACCTGGAAAAATGAAGTGGGGTGTGGAAGACACTAGAGCACAAGGAAATAAGTCACTGCTGATAAAGCTAAGCAACTGTTAACCATATAAAAAAATGAAGAATAATTTCAGATTTAACAATAAGTTAGTAAAAATAACGTGGAAGAAAGGGAGAAAGTTTGGAACTTAAGTATTCTAGACGTGCTTGAGCTGCTGAGAAGAGGATGGAAATGATGATTTAACAGTACACTCTAAGACAAGGATGCACATTTAAAACAAGTATGAACACTACAAAAAATGAGTAACTTCAAAATCACTAGAATCAAAGAGGAAAAGAGTATGGAAAACTTAGTGACTCCACTGGAAAGCAGTAAAGAATTTAAAAACAAGAAAAGAAGAAAAAGCAAGAGCAGCAAATTAAAAAAATGAAGAAATTATATAATCTCTTTATATAATTATATATATAACTATATATATAATTATGTATAATCTGTAAGAACACTAAATTTAACTAGATTAAATTTCCATTTGAATGCCACAGATACTCTGGCTAGAAAACAATCCATTTCTATGCTACCTATATGAAGAAACATCTAAGAAACAATGGTTAAAAAACGCTGAAAGTGAAGGGATAGAAAAGGATACAAGTGTCTACCTCAATATCTGTATCTATCAGCAGACCCTCAAGACAAAGCATGAATTTCTACAACTGTGAAAAATCTAACATTTTCACAATGATTGGGAAAGATTTTACCCTTTCCTTCTCAAACTCACAAATTAAGCAGACAAAAGAAATATATATATATATCGATGATTTGAACAGCATAATTAACCAGTTTGATCATTTGGAGATTGTGCCTACAATGAAAAGAAACATGCACTGTTTTTAAAGATACCTGGAATGCTTACAAAATTTGATCACAGACTTGACCATAAAATCTCCACAAAACAGAATCATACAATACATGTTACCATATAGTGACATACAAATCATTGCCTCTGATCAAAATACATTATTAAAAATAAAAATTGTGAATTTATAAAATAGCATCAGACTACAAATGGATGGGCTGAAAACTCATCTGTTAAAGCAAAAAATGTAAAAAAATAAAGTTTCAGTACTGAATGACAACAAAACCACTTAAAGTAAAAAGGTATGGTATACAAGGAAATATATAGCTTCAAATACAGAAATACAGAAGCGCTAAGAATCCCTAAACTCTTCTGAATTGAGGGCAGAGTAAATGAATATTCAGTCGTTTGCTCCCAGCTCTGACCACCCGCTTATATTTGAGTTGCTCTGATGAGGCAAGGGGACTTACTAAAGGATACCCTAATTAGGAGAGCCGATAAACTACATAACTATCTGTCCATGGTAACCAATTTTCTTCTGCCATCATACTAATCAATATCCTATGGTTTGAAAGAATTATTTTATTTGTTTTTTGGGGGTTTTTTTTTGTAATTTACTAGTCTGTTTTTCTCTGTCCTTCTGATTGAGGCCTTAATGGGAGACAAGAATGATTTATGTATTATCTCATTTAATTATCAGAGAAGCTATTAATATGCCCATTTTACAGATGAGTACAGATAAAAACCACAGAAGATTTCAATAACTAAACCAAGTGGTAAAATCAGGTCTCAAAATTAGGTTTACCTGCAATCACAGCTTCTTGATGCTTTGCATGTCCCAAAACAGAGGTCAAGAAAGACTATGGTAGACTAGGACAGTCTCAGACCTACATATCCCTCATTTCAAGACTGTCATCACACAGCCCACTGGCCTTGGGGCCTGTCACTGTCCTGCCACAGAGCATGGCAAAAAAACACAAGTTCTCTCCCTTCCCTTTTAAGGTCAACAGTCAAGTACAGAAACTAATTTTTCCATTTATAGAAACAGTTCAAATATATAGTCCTGTCACAATTTCAAGACATATCTAGAGTGAAGTCTTCATTTGCCCATAATTATAGAGCTAAAGAAATGGAGCTTTTTGAATTTGTGTTGTTCTGCTTTAACAATCTGCTTATTTACTATAAGAGATTCCTGACCAACTACCCTCAGAGACTCCAGCCTAGGACAAATCAGAAGAGGTCCAGGAATACAGATAACATAAACACCCCCAGAGGATTCTAATTTGAGTTGTCTCCACATAGAGAACACTAAACCAAAGGACTGAGCCTGAAGGCAGACAGGCTTGTGGCCTAGATTGCTCAATTTTCACATCTTTCCATCAACAGAAGAGCAAATAACCACTAAACCAAGAAGCACTCTGGACACTGAGTGGAGTTTGCTTTCCTGACCTCCATTTATTATGCAATACTGATGAACACAGTAAAACACACGATTTGGAAACACTGTCAAGGACTTCCTGAAAGAAACATGGCTTGCCTATCTCTATTGGTATATAAACTAGAGTGAGAAAAATAATATTTGATACAATAGAGAGTATCAGTCACACAGCCATTTTACCCTTTTTTAATCAAACTCTCTCCAAGTAGTTAAAAAAAAAAAAATCCCTACTACTTGGCTTCCATCTTCTTATCTTAAAAATGTCATCTGGCATGAAGTAAGATAATATGTAGGAAGCACTTAAAACACCTGCCACAACAGACACTGCTGTTCTCGATCTTCACTTCCCATCAGAGGGAATAGATTCACTGAATAGAGGCTATCTAATTAGAAACCATCTAATTTATCAAGTCTTCTAAAGTCACACAACTTTGATATTGAGTCCTCCATCACTAACAAAACAATGAAAATGATTATTAATGTGTACCGTTACTATACATTCACCATTTAGGGATTAAACAGATACCAGTTTGAATTTTGAGAAGACAATATACATAGCCAATACTCAAATCTTAAGGTGAAAGGAGGCTTTAAGACTCACCACAGGGATGGAATGGTACTGAAGGGAAACAGCAAGATTTATACATCAAAGCATATGCTGTATCATTTTTAATCAGAAAATTGTAATTGCGAGTTTCTACAATTCTGTGAAAAGTGTCCCTGGCTGCACCTAAAAAGAAAAATAACCTGGACACTACAAGAAGGTATAAAAAGCATGAAATTTCCAAAAAAGGAAAAAATTATGAATAAAGAGTCTCCTCAAAGCCCGAGTGAAGACCGTATAAAGGAAAAAACATGAATGGATTCAAACACTGTGAAATGTGGCTAGCACTTTGTCGTGTGCTATAAGGACAGAAGTAACCAACCCACTAGTATCAGGTCATCTTCCCAAACCTGAAGATAACCTTTTGTAAAATCTCCACTACCATGTTTCTATGTACATGAAATCAGGGAAAAGATTATTTCTAATGCTATTACTTATGCAAATTCTTTTATGTTTCACATAAAAGTTTCAAATTTAATAACACGTTATTTCTTCCATGTCTCATATAAGATCTTAGAGAGTCCACGAGCTTTACTGGATCAAAATCCAAAAAAAAGATTTACAAGTTCTTATGTTGCAGTAATGCTAATTCAGGGCAGAAAGGCAAAGTGGAACAAAGAAAGAAAGAGAGAGAGAGAGAGAGAGAGAGAAAGAGAGAGAAAGCGAAAGAAAGAAAGAGAGAGGAAGAAGCTTACAAAATCCATCTGAGTAAGTAGAAAGGTTATCAGATGGTAGCTAATAAAGTAGAAGGGGGGAGAATTCATTTTAACATTTTGATGAAAGTCTGTCAAAGAACAAAAAACAGTACAGTGAAAGATGCTTTCTAAAAAAAGAACAAAATATATACCCTTGAAGCATAGATGGGTAAGGTCCACCTTCACTTCCATTTTACATGGCATTGCACAGAAGCACAGAAGGGCTAAATGACTAATAAAAGCACAATGGCAAGTAACTCTTAATGACAGAGAATAAACTGAGGGTTGTTGGGGGGAGGTGGGTAGGGGATGGTCTAGATGGGTGATGGGTATTAAAGAGGGCACTTGAAATGATGGATTACTGAATTCTACTCCAAAAACCGATATTGTACTGTATGTTAACTAAAAAATTTTAAATTAAAAAAAATGGCAATTAACAGTCATAGTTGGTCAAACTTTTCAAGTTCCCACTTTCAACCTAACAAGTTTCTTGTAAAATGGTACCAGACAGTTAAGAGATAGAGAGATAACAGAGAGATTGGATGAAAACAGGAGTAAACAAGTGATAACAAAAGATACAGAAAAGCAAGAACCACACAAGAACAGAGGGCTAAAGAGCAGCAAAGTTGAAAGCAGTCTGTGTGCCACAGAGAAACCTGGAACCCCAGGGTGTAAGTTCTGCTAAGATTGACCTAGAACACTAGAAAGGCTTTTTTACAGCTGGCAATACAAGAAAGAGAAAAGAACTGCACTCCAGGAGAGAGAGAACAATGAGAGAAGACACAGGAGTAGAAAACCAGAAAGTTCAGAACACAGAAAGGAAGGACAGTCGGGTACAACAGCATCACATGGAAAAGGCTGAAATCAAATGATGGCAGCCTTCCATGCCCAACTGGGGTGGATGCACTGAATAAAATCCATGGGAAGCTTCAAGAACATTAACTTGATAGCTGCATATAAGGCAGCCTGGACTGGGAAGAGAAGGAAATATGGAGAGACTTCCTTCCAGTCATCCGGGAATAGCAATAAAGTGAGAAAGGCCAAGTACTAGTTTTCAACAAAGCTTGGTTAGGAATTTAGTAAAATACATTTAAAGATTCAGAAGACGACTTAATATACTAAACAATTGTTTGAGAAAAGAATGAAAGCACACCTGTTGTTGCAATGCCCCAAGACTACCTACTAATTCTAAAACCTTGAAATCTATAATGAGAATTGCAGTCAGTAGCCAGTTCTAATGCATGCTCTATGGTACAAGATGCTACTTCAATCAATACACACACACACTCGAACCTTGTACCTCGGTTTGTACACACACACATACACTGCAGATGATGAGAGAAAGGGCCTCTGAGCCATTACTTTTTACTTCACTGAAAATTCATAGCTATACCCTTGAGAAATCAGTAAGTCAGGAAGTATTAGGCACTAACCATGGTCTGATGCATCCTGGTGAAGTGTCTCTAATGTACGAAGACCCCACACAGGAAGAAAGGGGTCAAATTACACACTGCAAACTATAGCTTCTAGTGCACTTAATTGGTGAGTATCAGAAAAAGACGCAGTAGGAAGGGACGGGAAGGCTGCACTCCAGTCCAGCAGAGATGGACTCACTGGATAGCAGCGACACTGGCACAGGACTAAGGACCCTAAACATGTTAAACTGCTCTCAAGGTAGACATGGGTTGTCAAAGGTTCAGCTTTTTAACTAGAATGTTCATAAGCAAGGTTTCTCCCCAGGACATACTTATATAACGTATACGGAAGTGTTCTTATTCGCTGGGATAATGTTTTATGCTACTGTCCTGACTTATAGTCTTACTGCTGGTAACAAAAGGTCAAAAAAGGTGCCAGAAATTTTAAGAAAATAGGAAAGACAAATACACACACACGAGAATTAGACCTTTTAAAAAAAAAATGTGTAAAAAGTAACGTCAATCTTAAAAGCTCTATCAGGTGGAGGAATAAAGAATGTGACAATATCTATATCAGAAAGAGTCAAATTCAAGGCAAAGATATCTTATGTCACAAAGAGGGTTGCCTTATATTAATAAAAATGAAAGATTTAAAAGGGATATGTTCTGAATAGCTATTTATCAGATACCACAACATAAAGTACATAAAGCAAATGCTTTCAAAAACCTGACAGAGCACAATAGAAGATACACCATCCTAAGACAAATAACAAGTCGTCAGAAAAAGTTAGAATGCAGAGAATTAGCAAGCTATGACTAATAAGGATGATTTAAGACACACTAAACTAAGATTTTGAGCCCTGTAAGCACTGAATATACTTTTTAAGGGTCTATACACATTTACAAAATACTATTTATGAGTATGATAAAAATACTAGCCTAAGAGATAAACCAATAAAATAAAGAGTTTAATAAGATCCCAGTATATAATAGAAATTATTACAGGACATTATAGTATTAAACTAACATAGTAAATTACTAAATTCACAATCAGTTAATCATGTGGGATAAAAAACAATCTTAAGACCACATACAACAAAAACATTTGATTGAGTGGTGAATCAAAAAAAAAAACACTAGTAATAAAAATTGGCAACTATTTACATCATAGTGGATAAGTGGTTTCTTTCTACATAAGATTACCCCAGGGGAATCTGAGTGGAGCAGTCATTAAGGGTCCAACTCTTGGTTTCACCTCAACTCATGATCTCTGGGTTGTGAGACTGAGCCCCACATCGGACGCCATGCTCTGCACAGAGTCTGCTTGAGATTCTCTGCCTCTGCCCCTCTCCCTGCCCAACTTGCACACTCAATCTCCAAAATAAATCTTAAAACAAAATACCAAGGAAGAATCTTTAAGAACAAGATAATTATTGATGCATTTGCCCACATAAGATTATAAAGCTTCATTTAAAATCATAAAATTGAGGGGCGCCTGGGTGGCTCAGTGGATTAAAGCCTCTCCCTTCGGCTCAGTTCATGATCCCAGGGTCCTGGGGTCGAGCCCTGCACTGGGCTCTCTGCTCAGAGGGGAGCCTGCTTCCTCCTTTCTCTCTGCCTGCCTCTCTGCCTACTTGTGATCTCTGTCAGGTAAATAAATAAAATCTTAAAAAAAAAAAAAAAGTAAAATAAAAAATAAAAACAAAAATCATAAAATTGAAATCCAAAACATCAACTGACAAAATATGAAATGTTAACACACTTACTAAGTAAAGAGCTATAATAAATCAAATAAGCTGCCAACTATCCCAACATAAAATGGACAGTTCTCAAAAGAAAAAAATGAAAAGATCAAACCTTACTGATTTAATATTTACAGACAGTTGGGAAGATGGCCATGCAGGAGGGCCCTAAGCTCCCCTTGTTCCACAGATACAACTAGGTAATACTCACGTTCGTGTAAACAGTCAAGAAAACTATCAAGACTGGCAGAAAAAACTCCACAATCAAAGGTAAAGAGGACACATGAAGAAGGTAAGAAAGGCAGAGACCTGGTGAGGAGCTAAATGAACCCCACAGGTCTACCCACAGGAATGCTAGAAGGGGAAAGAAACAGACTCTCACCAGTGAGCCCACACAGGAAAGATGAATCCCCATAACATTTGGCATTTGAAAACCAGAGGGGCCGAATTTTATGAGTTCTTAACAGCCAGTGAGACTTAAAAAAACTGGAACCTTAAAAATCAGCAGGCTCAGCTCTAGGAGAGCCAGAAGGGCCAGAGAAAGCTGAGTCCAGGTCCTTAAAGTGACAACTCGCTAAGATAGAGCATAGAAGTAGCAGTCTGAAAAACACCTGGGGGATAGAGAGGGGGAGTAGTTTACTCATCTCAGAGCTTGTCTGGAGGGACAGAGATCACCTTGAGACTCCTCCAAGAACAAAAGAGCTGACAGGTGACATCTCCCTTCCCCACCCCACCACAAACACAAGGTCACCTGCTGGAACCAGCACAGGACTAACACTCACTAACCGACTTGCTTACACCATGCCACATCCCCTAGGCTTCTGCACATCTGCCCTTTATACTCACACTTTCCTCAGTCCTGGCACTGAAGATACCCTCCCCGAGAAGACCAAGAAACCTTGCCAACACTATGTCTGCAAACAGGTGTGCTTTGCAGGTCCTCAGTCCTGGTGGTGGCTGGCCCCCTCCTGTGGAAGACCTGGCCGCACTTTGTTAAAACTGCATGCCTGGGCTGGCTCAGTGGCACAGCCTCTCTGCTGGCATGAAAACCTTGTGAGCACCACATGCCTCATCCCCTCCAATACACTCTAGGCCAGAGCCCATTCAAACCAGACCACAAGCCTCTAAGTGTGCAAGCAGCACCCACAGGGGCAAATACCACTTCAAAATGACTGCTGCCCTGATGAGAAGGGAAGATAAATACACACTGTTCGGACTGCAGGCCCAGCAGCAGGCTGGAGGTAGACAGCTGGTCTCACTGCAGCCTCCTCCCACTAATGAAGTTTTTCAGGGGACAATATAGGAAAAGCCCCTACAGCTTAGTGCTCCTGCATCTCTGGAAAACACCTGTTCTGACTAAACTCAAGCTGAAGGTGGCCTTATACTGGTCCACTAACACCACACAAAAAAACAAATAACTGGCAAAGAGAGCTGCTGCAGATGACTGGAGTGTGGGAAAAGTGGCCAAGACACAACAGCAGGCCTCAGGAAACACACATAGGAGATATCCCTGAATTTTCAGTTTCTGGTGAATAGGGACACTGCATTTATGAGGCCCTACAGCACCTCTTCTGCATAAAGTCAATACTTTTAAAAGCAGAAGACAAACACAGAGAAACAAACAGGGAGTCAGATAAAATGAGGAGACAGAGGAACACGACCCAAATCAAAGAACAGGACAAAACCACAGCAAGATCCCTAGGCAAAACAGAGATATATAAAAGATCTGATACAGAATTTAAAGTAATGGTCATAAAGATACACACTAAACTTGAGAAAAAAGTGGAGGATATCAGTGAGACCCTTAAGACAGAGATAAAAAGAATCCAATCAGAGATGAGGAACACAATAGATGAATTTTAGAATACACTACCTAAAATAGACTACAGAAAGCAGAAGAAGTAATAAGTAACCTCGAAACAGAGTAATGGAAAGTAATCAAACTAAGCAGGGGAAAGAAAAAAAAAATGCAAAGTGAGAACAGACTTAGGCAACTCAGTGACTCCATTAAACATAAAATTCACATTGTAGGGATCCCAAGAAGAGAGAAAAAGAAGCAGAAACTTAGTTGAAAAAAAGCTGAAATTTTCCCTAATTCAGGGAAAGAAACAGCCAGATCCAGGAGGCACAGAGAGCCCCAAACAAAATCAACCAAAGGAGGTCCACACCAAGGCACATAGCAATTAAAATGGCAAAAATAGTGATACAGAGAATTTTTAAATCAGCAGGAGAAAAGTAGTTACATACAAGGGAAATACCATAAGATTATTAGTTGATTTTTCAGCAAAAACTTTGCAGGTCAGAAGGGAATGGAATGATATATTCAAAGTGCTGAAAAGGAAAAATCTACAGCCAAGAATATTCTCCAGCAAGGCTATCATGAAGAACAGAAAAAGAGACAGAGTTTCTCAAACAAAAGTTAAAGAAGCCCTGGCCAGACTTATCAAAAAGAAAAGAGAAAGGACGCAAATAAATAAAATCATGAATGAAAGAGGAGAGATCACAACCAACACCAAAGAAATACAAACAATTATAAGAACATACTACGAGCAACTCTACGCCAACAAATTTGACAATCTGGAAGAAATGGATACATTTCTAGAGACATATAAACTACCACAACTGAACCAGGAAGAAACAGAAAACCTGAACAGACCCATAACCAGTAAGGAGATTGAAACAGTCATCAAAAATCTCCAAACAAAAGTCCAGGACCAGACGGCTTCCCAGGGGAATTCTACCAAACATTTAAAGAAGAATTAATTCCTATTCTCCTGAAACTGTTCCAAAAAATAGAAATGGAATGAAAACTTCCAAACTCATTCTATGAGGCCAGCATCACCTTGACCCCAAAACCAGACAAGGATCCCATCAAAAAAGAGAATTACAGACCAATATCCTTGATGAACACAGATGCGAAAATTCTCACCAAAATCCTGGCCAATATGATCCAACAGTACATTAAAAGGATTATTCACCACGACCAAGTGGGATTTATTCCAGGGCTGCAAGGTTGGTTCAACATCCACAAATCCATCAATGTGATACAATACATTAATAAAAGAAAGAATAAGAACCATATGATACTCTCAATAGATGCTGAAAAAGCATTTGACAAAGTGCAGTATCCCTTCCTGATTAAAACTCTTCAAAGTGTAGGGATAGAAGGCACATACCTCAATATTATCAAAGCCATCTATGAAAAACCCACTGCAAACATCATTCTCAATGGAGAAAAACTGAAAGCTTTTCCGCTAAGGTCAGGAACACGGCAGGGATGTCCGTTATCACCACTGCTGTTCAACATAGTACTAGAAGTCCTAGCCTCAGCAATCAGACAACAAAAAGAAATTGAAGGCATCCAAATTGGCAAAGAAGAAGTCAAACTATCACTCTTTGCAGATGATATGATACTATGTGGAAAACCCAAAAGGCTCCACTCCAAAACTGCTAGAACTTGTACAGGAATTCAGTAAAGTGTCAGGATATAAAGTCAATGCACAGAAATCAGTTGCATTTCTTTACACTAACAACAAGACAGAAGAAAGAGAAATTGAGGAGTCAGTCCCATTTACAATCTCACCCAAAACCATAAGATACCTAGGAATAAATCTAACCAAAGAGGCAAAGAATCTATACTCAGAAAACTATAAAGTACTCATGAAAGAAATTGAGGAAGACACAAAGAAATGGAAAAATATTCCATGCTCATGGATTGGAAGAACAAATATTGTGAAAATGCCTATTCTACCTAAAGCAATCTACACATTTAATGCAATCCCTATCAAAATCCCATCCATTTTTTTTTAAATAAATAGAACAAAATAATCCTAAAATTTATGTGGAACCAGAAAAGACCTCAAATAGCCAAAGGAATATTGAAAAAGAAAGCCAAAGTCGGTAGCATCACAATTCCAGACTTCAAGCTCTATTACAAAGCTGTCATCATAAAGACAGTATGATACTGGCACAAAAACAGACATATAGATCAATGGAACAGAATAGAGAGCCCAGAAATAGACCCTCAACTCTATGGCCAACTAATCTTCGACAAGCAGGAAGGAATGTCCAATGGAAAAAAGACAGCCTCTTCAACAAATGGTGCTGGGAAAATTGGACAGCCACATGCAGAAAAATGAAATTGGACTATTTCCTTACACCACACACGAAAATAGACTCAAAATGGATGAAGGACCTCAATGTGAAAAAGGAATCCATCAAAATCCTTGAGGAGAATGCAGGCAGCAATCTCTTTGACCTCAACCGCAGCAACTTCTTCCTAGGAACATCGCCAGAGGCAACAGAAGCAAAGGCAAAAATGAACTATTGGGATTTCATCAAGATCAAAAGCTTTTGCACAGCAAAGGAAACAGTTAACAAAACCAAAAGACAACTGACAGAATGGGAGAAGATATTTGCAAACGACATATCAGATAAAGGGCTAGTATCCAAAATCTATAAAGAGCTTAGCAAACTCAACACCCAAAGAACAAATAATCCAATCAAGAAATGGGCAGAGGACATGAACAGACATTTCTGCAAAGAAGACATCCAGATGGCCAACAGACACATGAAAAAATGCTCCACATCACTCGGCATCAGGGAAATACAAATGAAAACCACAATGAGATAGAATGGCTAAAATTAACAAGTCAAGAAATGACAGATGCTGGCGAGGATGCGGAGAGAGGGGAACCCTCCTACACGGCTGGTGGGAATGCAAGCTGGTGCAACCACTCTGGAAAACAGTGTGGAGGTTCCTCAAAAAACTGAAAATAGAGCCACCCTATGACCCAGCGATTGCACTACTGGGTATATATCCTAAAGATACAA
This sequence comes from Martes martes, assembly GCF_963455335.1. Classification (NCBI taxonomy): domain Eukaryota; kingdom Metazoa; phylum Chordata; class Mammalia; order Carnivora; family Mustelidae; genus Martes; species Martes martes. The sequence continues at coordinate 21,297,809 of NC_137903.1, read as the reverse complement.
ACGTGGTGCTCCGAAGGGGCACATGCACCCGAATGTTTATAGCAGCAATGTCCACAATAGCCAAACTGTGGAAAGAACCTAGATGTCCATCAACAGATGAATGGATAAAGAAGAGGTGGTATATATACACAATGGAATACTATGCAGCCATCAAAAGAAATGAAATCTTGCCATTTGTGACGATGTGGATGGAACTAGAGGGTATTATGCTTAGCGAAATAAGTCAATCAGAGAAAGACAACTATCATATGATCTCTTTGATATGAGGAAGTGGAGATGCAATGTGGGGGGGTTGGGGGGAGGTAGGAAAAGAAAAAATGAAAGAAGATGGGATTGGGAGGGAGACAAACCATAAAAGACTCAATCTCAAAAAACAGGCTGAGGGTTGCTCGGGGGAGGGGGGACGGGAGAGGGTGGTGGGGATATGGACATTGGGGAGGGTATGTGCTATGATGAGTGCTGTGAAATGTGTAAACCTGGCGATTCACAGACCTGTACCCCTGGGGATAAAAATACATTATATGTTTATTAAAATAAATAAATTCATTTTAAAAAAAGTTAAAGAAGTTCTTGACCACTAAAGGAGCCCTACAAGAAATGTTAAAGAGGACTTTGAGTGGAAAGGAAAGACCATTAAGTCAGAGTAAGAAAAGTGGGAAACAAAAGCATTAAAAATAAATATATTTATCAATCAGGCATGGGACCCAAAAAATAAAAAGATGTGAAGTATGATGCCATATACCTAAAACACAGGCAAGAGAGGAGTAAAGAATGGGCTCAAACATAAGCAACCATCAACCTAATATAGACCACTATATGCTGAAGATGTTACATAGAAATCTAATGGTAACCTCAAATCAAAAGCCAGCAACAGACATACAAAAAATAAAGAGAAAGGAACCCAAGTATATCACTAAGGAAAGCCAGAAAACCATGAAAGAGCAAGAGAAGGTCAGAGAAGAACTACAAAAACCGCAAAACAAGTACCCAAGTTACAATAAATATCCATCAGTAATTACTTACAATGTAAGTGATCTAAATGCTCCAATCAAAAGACACAGGATGACAGAATGGATAAAAAACAAGATCTATCTGTATGATGCCTACAAGAGATTCATTTCAACTATAAAGACACATGCATATTAAAAATGAGGGCATGGAGAAATAGTTATCAAACAAATGGATGTGAAAAGAAAGCCAAGGTAGCCGTAACTTAGACCAAAAAGACTTTAAAACAAAGACTATAACAAAAGACAAAGAAGGACACTACATAATAATAAATGGGACAGTCCAACAAGATATAACCATTATATATATTTATGCACCCAACATGGAAGTACCATAAAGCAGCTAATAACAAAGGAACTAATCAACAGTAATATAATAATAGTAGGGGGCTTTAATACCCTGCTCATATCAATGAACAGATCATCCAAATAGAACATCCATAAGGAAAGTGACTTTGAATGACACACTGACCCAGATGGATTTACAGACATATTCAGAATATTCCATCCTAAAAGAGAATATACATTCTTTTAAGTGCACAAGGAACATTCTCCAGAATAGATCACATATTCAGCTACAAAACAAGTCTCAACAAATTCAAAAAGATGAAGGCATACCATATATCTTTTCTCAACACAACATTATGAAAATGGAAACCAACCAGAAGAAAAAATCTGGGAAGAGCACAAATACATGGAGATTAAATAATATGCTACTACACAATGAATGTGTCATCTAAGGAATCAAAATTTGCATGGGGAAAGTAAAATTACACAGTACAAAACCTTTATATTCAGTGAAAGCATTTCCAAGAGGGAAGTTTATAGCAATATAGGCCTACATCAAGAAGAAAAATCTCAAACAACTAAACCTTACACATAAAGGAGCTAGAAAAAGAACAAAACCCCAAACCAGCAAAAGGAAGGAAATAATAAGGATTAGAGCAGAAATAAATGATACAGAAACTAAAAATAGAACAGATCAATGAAATCAGGACCTAGTTTTTGGAAAAGAGCAAAAAAATTGATAAACCCTTGGTTAGACTCAAAAAAAAAAAAAAAGAGAGAGAGAGCAAGAGAGAGAGAGGGGACTCAAAATCAGAAAGGAAAGAAATAATGGACACCACAGAATACAAGGGACTGTAAAAGATTATAAAAAAGTATATGCCAACAAACGGAACAACCTAGAAGAAACTGGATGAATTCCTAGAAACGTATAACCTACCAAAACTGAAACAGAAAGAAATAAAAAATGTGAACTGATTACCAGCAATGAAATTGAATCAGTAATGAAAAAGCTCCCAGCACACCAAAGTCCAGGACCAGATGGCTTCACAGGTGAATTCTACCAAACATTTAAAGTGTTAATACCTATTTTTTTTTAATCTCTTTTCCGAAAATAGAGAAAACTTCAAATTCATTCTATGAGGCCATCACTACCCTGATACCAAAACCAGTTGAAGACATCACCAGAAAAGAATTTCAAGCCCTTATCTTTCATGAACATAGATGCAAAAATCCTCAACAAAATATCAGTAAACCAAGGGGCACCTGGATGGCTCAGTCAGTTAAGCATCTGCCTTCAGCTCAGGTCATGATCTCAGGGATCTGGGATCAAGTTCTACATCCAGGCTCAGCAGAGAGCCTGCTTCTCCCTCTCCTTTCTGCCCCTCTCCCCCAGCTTGTGCGCATTCTCTCTCTCTCTCTCGCTCTCAAAATCTTTCAAAAATATATTAGCAAATCAAATCCAACGATACATTTTAAAAAATCATTCACCACAATCAAGTGGGGTTTATTTCTGGGATGCAAGTGTGGTTCAATATTCACAAATCAATGTGACATCATATTAACAAGAGAATGGATGAAAACCATATGATCATTTCAACAGATACAGAAAAAACATTTGACAAAGTACAACATCCATTCATGATAAATACCTTCAACAGAGTAGGTTCAGAAGGAACATAACTCAACATCATAAAGGCCCTATAGGAAAACCCATAGCTAACATCATACTCAGTGGGGGAAAACAAAGCTTCCCCCCTAAGATCAGGACCAGGACAAGGATGTCCACTCTCACCACTTTCATTCAACACACCTGAAAATCCTAGCAACAGCAATCATTCAAGGAATACTGGAAGAAATAAAATTTTCACTGTTTGAGGATGACATGACACTATATACAGAAAACCCAGAATACCCTACCTGAAATATACCAGAACTGATATATGAATTCAGTAATGTCAAAGGATACAAAGTCAATGTACAGAAACACACTGCATTTCCATACACTCATAATGAAGCAGTATAAATAATAATCCCATTTATAATTGCACCAAAAATAAAATATCTAGGAATAAACTTAAATACATGGAAGACCAGTATTCTGAAAACTATAAAACACTGATGAAATAAACTGAAGATGACACAAAGAAATGGAAAGACATTCCATGCTCATGGATTGGAAGACTACTGTTAAAATGTCTAGACTACCCAAAGCAGTCTACAGCTTTAAGCCAGTCCCTACTAAAATCCAAACAAGCATTTTTCACAGAACTAGAATAATCCTCAAATATGTATGGAACCACAAAAGACCCTGAATAGCCAAAGCAACCTTGAAAAAGAAAAATAAAGCTGGAAGCATCACAGTTCCAGATTTCAAGTTACATTGTAGAGATGTAGTAATAAAAACAGTATGTTATTGGCACAGACAGACACATAGATCAATAGAACAGAATAGAAAGCCAGAAATAAACCCATCATTATATGATCAACTAATCTTCAACCAAAGAAAAGAATGGATGGAAAAGAGTCTCTTCCACAAAAGGTATTGGGAAAACTGGACAGCAACATGCAAAAGAATGAAACTAGACCACAGTCTTATACAACACACAAAAATAAACTAAAAATGGATTTAAAAAAAACCTAAATATGAGACCTGAAGCCATAAAATCCCAGAAGAAAGCACAGGCAGCAATTTCTCTGAGCTTGATTGTATCAAGAACCTTCTACATAGGTTTCCTGAGGCAAGGGAAATAAAAGCAAAAATAAACTACTGGGACTACCATCAAAATAAAAAGCTTCTACACAGCAAAGGAAACAAACAACAAAACTAGAAGGCAACCCACCGAATGGAAGCTATTTGCAAATGACATATCCAATAAAGGGTTAGTATCTAAAATATATAAAGACCTTATACAACTCAACACAAAAATAACCCCAAATAATCCAATTAAAAATGGGCAGAAATATGAACAAAACATTTCTCCAAAGATGACATCATATGACCAACAGACACACAAAATGACGCTCAACCCATAATCAAGGAAATGAAAAGCAAAACCACAACACAGTAGCATTTCACACCTGTCAGAATGGCTAAAATCAAAAACTCAGGAAACAACAAATATTGTTAAGAATGTGGAGAAAAAGGAACCCTCATACACTGTTGGTAGGAATACAAACTGGTAGAGCCACTATGGAAGACAGCATAGAGATTCCTCAAAAAGAGAACAGAACTATCCTATGATGTAGTAATTGCACTACTGTGTATTTATACAAAGAATATAAAATCATTAATTCAAAGGGATACATGTACCCCTATGTTTACTGCAGCATTATCTACAACAGCCAAACTGTAAAAGCAGCTCAAGTGTCCATGGATATATGAATACATAAAGAAGTATGCTGGGGCACCTGGTGGCTCAGCTGGTTGAGTTTCCAACCCTTGGTTTCAGCTCATTATCTCAGGGTCATGAGATGGAGCCCCACATTAGGCTCCATGCTAAGTGGAGAGTCTGCTTAAGATTCTCTTTCCCTCCCTCTAGCCCTCTCCTCCATACACACTCTCTCTAAATCTTAAAAAAATAAAAAGTGGTATGTACATATACAATGGAATATTATTCAGCCATAAAAAAAAGAATAAAATCTTACCATCTGCAACAACAGGGATGGATCTAGAGGGTATAATCCTAAGAGAAATAGTTCAGTGAGAGAAAGACAAATTCCAGATTTCAGTCATATGTGAACTTTAAGGAAAAAAGAAAACAAAAACACAGACTTTTAAATAGAGAGAACTGGGGGTCACCAGAAGGGAGGTAGTTGGGGGATGGCTGAAATAGGTGAAGGGAATTAAGAGTATATTGATCATTATGAGCACCAAATAATGTATCGAATTCCTGAATCACTATACTGTATACTTGAAATATAACAATTATACTGTAAATAAATACTTTTTAAAAATCAGGAAAAAAGTTTATCGTAAAGAATATGTTTAGTAATATGGAAAAATATTTATGAAGTGTTTAATATCAGGTCAAATCATATATATATAAAATTTTGGAAAAAACATATGCATACATAAACATTTTCAAAAACCAGATGGGTATACACAAATATATTAACAGTGGGTATACCAACTGGGTAAGAAAGGTTTTATAGTTGCAGGGCATCTTCTTTTTATTTGGTAAGATACTCATAAATGAAGATTACTCTGGTAGTACATCTTCTAATGAGAAAAGGATTTTATAAAAGTTATATTTAAAAATACTCTAGTTGTTTAGTAAGACTAAGAGAAAACAGTCTTAAAATCTTCAAGAGCTAGTTGTATTAAGACTTGTTTATATAAAAATTATGCTTCTAACTTTAAAAAAAAGGAGAACCCCTTTATCAAATGACATTTAATGTGAAACAATTTAAAAACTGAGTGGCATTTTACTGGTATAAGTCCTTTTTAAGTCCTACCTTAAATTATTAATTATAATGGTAAATTTACTGTTTTGAATATATATTACTTTCCCACTGCTGCTATACCAACTTACTACAAAATTAGTGGCTGAAAACACAAGTTCGTTTTAATTCTGAAGGTCATCAGGACAAAATAGGTCTTAGCTAAATAAAGGTGTTGGCAGGACTGCAATGGTTCCGGAGGCTCCAGGAGTTCATATTCTTGCCTTTTCCAGCTTCAAGAGGCTGCCTGCATTCCGTTGCTTGTGGCCCGTTTCCATCTTCAAATCAGCAATACTACTTACGTTCTCAGCATCACTCTGAGACTGACTCTTTTCTCCCTTCTTTAACATTTAAGGACACTTATGATTACATGGAAGCCAGGATAATCCAGGAACATCTTCCCATTTTAAGGTCAACCGATTAGCATGCAACCTTAATTCCATCTGCCACCTCAATTCCCTTTTGCCAGGTTAGGGTAACACAATCTCAGGTTCCAGGATTTAGGAGGTAGACATCTTCAGGGGACCACTATTCTATCTACCACAGATAACCAGTGACTGCAAATATTTGTAGTTATTTCACTAATTTAACCAAGTATGTGTTTAACAAGTATGTGTTGAAACCTTGCTCAGTGATGAAAACTATTCTATATAACAAAGATAACAAATAGATAACAAAATAGAAGTATTTCTTCATAGAGCTATTACAGACCTCATTCTCCATATATTTCAGGTTTTTGCTTTGTACACGATACAGAGATAAATCTTGATTCTTACAGATTAATTACAAATGACCTCAAAATTTCGCCACTCATTCAAAAAGAATTTACTGATTATGACCCATGGGCCAAGAGACATACTAGGCACTTGAAATTTAAAAAAAACAAAAAACAAAAAAACAGGAAAGATGTGGTCTCTGTTCATACCCAGTAATTTAAAATGTAGGGCGCCTGGGTGGCTCAGTGGGTTAAAGCCTCTGCTTTCGGTTCAGGTCATGATCCCAGGGTCCTGGGATCGAGCCCCACATCGGGCTCTCTGCTCAGCAGGGAGCCTGCTTCCTCTCTCTCTCTGCCTGCCTCTCTGCCTACTTGTGATCTCTGTCAAATAAATAAAATCTTAAAAAAAAACACACACACATTTAAAATGTAAAGAGTTGTGACTGAGATGACAAAAGATTTTTTACAAGTTCTAACAGAATTTGTATAAAATACCAATCAGGAAACATAGCACACTGAAAAGCCCACCTTGTGCCATTTGCTAGTATTTTAAGAAATACATTATTTAGAGGCGATGTGCTGGATTTTAATAAAGCCTTTTATTTATATATAAATGCATATGTGTATGTATTCATGCAAATACCTACATGTGTGCATGCACACTTTGCTTAGCAAAAGCCAAACCAAACCTGTGAAAGGGCTCTGCTAAAACTTTGCTATCACAGGAATTCACTTTTAAATCCAGTACTTCAGTCAGTTTGTGGCAGGCTTATTCTAATCTTAAAAGGATATTTTTTCATACAATGTTTTTACTAGTTTTCATGCATCCTCTCCCTAATTTTTCTAAATGTGTAATCTTCACTGTAGTTGGCTCCAGATATCCTTCTGGGATGGGAACAGAGAGTTCCACAAGAGTGAGACTATGTATCTAGCTTTGGACTTTTATAAATAGGATTTTGAAGGGAATCTTGAGAAAGATTTGTTAGATTCCTTTAGCTCCCTCATCAGAATATCATTAACAAGGTAGGAAGAATTTAGATCAGAGAGTTCTACCTGCACAGAAAATATCCCTACTTACTATTGAGAATTACTCAGTAGCTTGAGTTGAGAAGGATGACCAATTCAACCCAATCCACCCAGAGCACTCCAGGTTTTAATACTGAAAATCCTGTGTCCAGGGCAACCCCTCGGTCCTAAGCAAAACCAGCATAGTTGGTCACCCTAAGCCTGTCCCTGAGAGTTATGAGGCAGAGAGGAAAGAAACAGAAGGGAGGAAAGTTAAGCTGTCACAGTTCCCAATAATGAAAGGACGATAACCTGGCAGGCAGAGCTGCCTCTTCCTAACCTTACATAAGACACGTCATAGCAAACATGGCACAGGCCTGTGTAGAAAACACTCAAGACCACCTCCTCCGGCTGCCTTCTGTCTGTGCACTGGATGCCGAATTGAAAAAGAGTAGCCAAGCAAAAGGGCCCCTTCACAGTCCCAGCTAGATAGAAAAAGGGAAGGCCAGGGGCTGCAGGACATGTCAGACATTCAGAGACCTGCACCTGATAGAAACTAATCTGAAAGAGGTCATAGGAATAGATACATCAGCCTCAGAATTCATCTACAAATGCCTGCAAGGGAAACAACCCAAGCAGGTAAGAGGTATTGCCTTGGACACCAGAGGAGAGCAAAGACATTCTACCCACAGGCTTTGTGATGCTGCACAGCCATATCCCCTCCCTCCTATCTAACAGAAGGGGCATTCTTATCCAAGGAAGACTAGGTATTACCCAAAAGGAATTCTTATCAGATTACCCTAACCTTTAAATAGGTTTACAGATAAAACAAAGGACTATGTTTGTCTGCATATCTGAGTTACAGCACGAGTTCCACGTGTGATTCTGCTGAACTGGTAACAGCTACAGGAGGCTAAGCAGCTGATCATGTAAGACTCCCCCGTCGAAAGAACCCAGCCACCCAAAGTGAGCAACTGGCGTTTGGCTCTATTTCCCAGTAGTAGCAAAGTTCTCTGGTATTTTTAATCAGTCATCAAACACTGAAGTAACTTCCAGGTAGTTACCTAGCACTGTATTTCGGTTTTGCTTTACACGGCAAAGAAAAAAGTTAATAGCGCTTGTCCTCGATTAGGTTTTGGTTTTAGTTTTTGTTGTTGTTTTTTTTTTTTTTTTTTTTTTACTAAAATTGGGTTCATACCCAATTTCCTACTCCTCTGGATTCATGTAAACAAGGCTTCTTTACCCATAGCCCTGAAACTAAAAGAAAAAAAAAAACATGTTGCTGATTCATATTATCTACTCAGAGGCTTCAGCATTCCAGCTGCCCACGAGACACTTAACAGCTCAGACCCCCTTTGAAACCACCGTGAATCTATTTAAATCTAGAGGATTATGTTTTTGAAAGAATGAAATAGGAAAAAAAATCCTTTAAAGAAATCCTCCTAAGACATCATAAATCCAAAAGTCAGTATATTTGCTTGATTTACTGGAGTCAAGTTGGTGTATACTACTCAAGATATGTTTACTTATTTTTATAAAACATATTCTCCTAAAAACCCAGGTGTCACATATGCTCTCTTCCGATCAAAACTGCAAATTAATTTTTTAAAAACCTTCTGAAAATACACTGATTTCAGAGCCAGGACTGATCCCCTAATATCACCCTGCTTTCGCTTCCTTTCATCCATCCTGCACTGCTTGAATAAGTTGACAGTTGTAGGCCGTCAGATCACTTTTGTCACAAGGAAGAAAAATAATTACATTCCTAAGAGAAAGGAAAGAAGAAGAAGGAATCCATATCCAGCCATTCCATCAAGAGAAAAACTTTTCCTCATTCACTCAAAAGTCAATGCTGACACAATCAGGAGGCTGAAGGGGGAAAAAAAAAAAAATCAAGTAATAATGCAGAAGGAGGGATACCTGCAAAGTAAAACCACAAACGTGAGGAAGTCGGAGCCCTGATGTTGAAAATGGATTGTCACCGTGAGAGGAAACTTGCTGATCACCGTACTGAGGCCGGGATAAGACTGTTAAGCATACACTTGTGTGACCAAGACAAATCTGTGCAAATTCCACTGTGCCATATTACCACCAGGTGGTCCTGATAAGCGGTGATATTAACAGACAGGAGTGCAGTAAGGGCACTGATGGTTGGAATCTGGGAGAATGAAATATGGCCAACGACTCTAGTGGTTGATCAGAATTACAAAAGCTATGGCTAAACGTTTTCTGTAAGATGATGAAAGAGTCATCGCTTTATGTTCTTTGCTTTTGACCAAGCAGGCCATTTGTATTATTATAACCAACAGGAAATCGGAATGTAAGCTGAAGTTATTCGGTGAGTCATGCCCACAGTGAGCAAGCTTGAGGAAAAAATACTCTTCAGAGATAAAGGATTTGTAGGTGCATACACAGTATATTATGTTTAAGATGCATTTGGGGGGAAAAAAGGCTACTTCATTTGTAATATGTATACATGGGAAATTCAACAAATTTCACTTTTTAAAATAATCTGATTTTCTTTAAACAAAGTATTATTTTAAAAAATAGTGCACTACGCCCATCTACAAAAATGAAGATCTGACATTACCAAAGGTAGTATATATTTTACCTCTGTAAATTTTTGCCATCAAATATAGGTTGGCTTGCTGTAAGATATATAATTACCTAAGCAGGCAGATGAAGAAAGTCCCCAAATCTTACTGCTTCGAAAGAGGGTTATACTTAAAGCCTTCGAGAAATACTACTTTCTGTTCTACTCTTAATAGCCTCCAAAAAAGATTAGGAAACAGTTGTTTTTCCCAGTTCTATATATAAAAAACACCATTTAGGGACTCTGAAACACCAAATAGAAAGTATGTGGACTGGCAAGGATAAGGCTATCCATACCCCGAAACATCACTGAATTCTGTATATTACACACACACACTCTCTCTCTCACACACACAGACACACTATAATTTTTCACTTACAGAAGTTTATGTAACATATTAAAGGTTTAGACTTTCAAGTAAATATTCTAAAGATTTTTGATCTTATGTCCCGCATTTATTCATTTATTTACTTTAGGTTAGTAGACTCTTAGGGACTGGCTTGGAGAAGCAGCCTTGGATGTCTACTTGCAGCTTGCATTAATACAAGGAGACCTGGTTTTTGTTCCTGGAATGTGGAGTCCCTTACCTGCCAACTCATGGGTCTAGTCTGTGGCACCACAGCTGGGATGGGACTGTCTGTGGCTGCCCTACAGCTGCAGGACTGAAGGAGCAGGGATTAAACACAGTACTGCAGGTAAAGGCAGATGTCTAAACCAAAGGTGCCACAGACAAAGTGCCAAGAGCAGGTCCTGAAACAAAGGCCAGTGAACACACGAGCCAGAAGGGGCCAGTAGGTAAGGGCGAGGTTTGGAGCCATGAACCAACACTAGAGATGGGGAAGGATGTTCATCTAGTCTGTGGTATACGACTTCCACATGATTCTCCACAAAGCATATCAACCATATTTTAGCCACCCACTCCCCACTATAATTGACTGCCTCCGGTTCTCACCCGTCTCAGACATGTCTCCTATAGATTTTTTAAAGAATGTCTGGAGTATTTATCCAGAAGCAGAAGACTAGGAGACTAGATTGTAGCCTATTTACTGAGACATAACCTTCAATACAACAAAGTAATGTCCGGTTGCCACAACCATCTGTACCCCTACCAATACCATGTCATAGTTTCATCATGTCTGCATCCCTGAAAAACTTGACATGGTCTAGCTTTTGAATTGTTGGCTGTGAAAAGTGTTGCCAACTATGGCCTGTGGGCAATCCACCTGTTTCTGTAAAGTTTTAGTGGAACACACCCACATACTGTCTATACTCACTTTCATGCTGTAACGACAGAGCTAAGTAATTTTGACAAACTGGGAAGACCTGCCAAGCCTAAAATATTACCTGATCCTTTGAGAAAAAATTTGATGAGCACTAAGAAGTGATCTTTCATTACTGCCTACATATTCACTTCTCTGATTACTTGAAATTGAGCATCCTTACATGCCCACTAACACTTTGGTTTTCTTCTTTTGTAACTTATCTGCACCTTTTTGGATTTAGATTCTTTTGCTGACATGCTAGAGTTCGTTGAGTTTCGGATAATAACTCCTTATTAGTATTAGTCTTTGTAAATACCTTATTTCTGTCATTTGCCTATTAATTGTGTACATGGTAACCCTCAAAGAGAAACCTTAATTTGGGTATCAAATTAATCAGCGTGTGACTTATGGCTGACGAATTTGAGGTTTAAGAAGTCCTTTATTGTATGGTTTAATCTTTATCAAGTATTTTGCTTTGACTGAGATAATATTTCTCCTTTAGTCTATTAATGCAGTGGGTCATATCAATCAAATTCCTGGATTTATGAATTCTTATAGCTCCCTATTATCTGAATTAATATGGTTTGTGTTTGTCTTCTATTACACATAAGTATGCTCCCACCCTTGTTCATACTCTTAACAGAAAAAAAAATGTATTCTGTATTTTAGGGGTCCAAAAATACCTGCTAAAATTATAAAATTAGATAGAATTTTACCTATCGCCATGGCCAGTATGAAAGGAACCCAGTGTATATCAGACCAAGTCTATAAATCCATTGTTAGTATGCAGAATACCAATTCTGTGCAAAACTCAGACACAGAAATTTATCAAACACTGCTTGGTAGTGTTAGAGAATACAGAGCTCTAGTAGTCAAAAATTTAAATTTGAATAACCAAATAAAATTTTCCTTTTGATGTATACTTAGCATTTCAAAAGCCTTACTCGTATTAAGTTTTCCTCACTAGCCTTACCATTTCTATTCAACCAACATGAAAAATGATTCCATTAAAATGCTTCCATTAAAATGTCCAAAAGAACTCTTGCCCAGCCACACCCTTATATGAACATTTCCTAATATTTTTATCTTAATTCTTATGTCACTCAGTCGCTTTGTCCCTTTAAAAAAAAAAGTGAGAGATTTTCATTACCTTTTTCCTATGTCTTTATGTCCATATTATAATATCTGAGGAAGAATCAAAAATACAAACAGCTTTCACTCATTTTTAATCTAGTAAACCAGGCCGAATTCAGACTGAGTGATGGCAATGGATATATGATAGTATTCGTAGTACTAAGAAAATCCAGTTTACTAGCTCCACACCAATTTCTGCACTCCTTAGGTTTAAATGCATTACATCCAAACTCTAATAATTTGCCAGTGTTAAGACTCCTTTTACTTCAGTTCCAGAGATTAATGAGAGTTTCAAATTGACAACATTCCAACAAAATGAAAGATTCAAATGTTTTAATAAGAAACTTTGATACAAGTCTCAGGATTGAGACACTAAGCCATAGAATTAAGAACTGTAAAGAACCTTAACTATGAAACTTCAAATATTCACTTTTTAGAAAAATATTTAATCAGAAATAATCTAGTTTTAAATTAGGTACATGTGTTTTAAACTTTGTTGTCTAATAGGAAAGAGGTAATCAGATGGAATATACAAATATTCATTCTCTGGTAGAGATTATCTCTAAGAAATAACCATTTGAGGTTTGGTGGAACCCATAGGAGCCCCTAAGATTCTGCCTAACAGACCTGCCTCTCTATCTTTATTTTTTTTGTCTATAAATTGACCAAGTAGTTTGTGCTGTTCCAAATCAGACTCCTGGAATGTCTTACTTCCAGTAAGACTCCTACTATTAAGTAAAATGGGCTTATGGTTCTCCTGCAAGTCATGCTAGCTGTATCAAGATGGCAAGGCCCTGAACCATCTTTTCCAATCCCGATTCCAGCATAGTACCTATCGTGAGTAACCTTTACAAATGAAATTACCTCCATCCCTGGACAGAGTAGGTTTTGTTTATTGCTTGATATTAAAGTAGTGGATTCCCCACCCTCAGTGCTCCTCAGCCACAATGCAAACCCACCACGTGCTTAGCATACATCTGATCTATGTTGTGTCACTTCCACAGGACTTAGGGTTAAGGTAACCCACTACAAATATGCTGTTGATCCTACTGCTTGCTGTATAACAATAAAGCCTTCTGACCAGTAGTAGTCTATTTTCTTCCAGCACTGATGAAATAGTAAGACTTATTAATAACTTCTAAATAGGGGAAATATCTTATCAACAGACCCAATATCAATGACAACTCAGTTTTTTAAGTTTCTGGTCAACTAAAATCTATAAAGAACCCAAAAATCTGGAATAAAAAGCAGTATGGAAAACCCTTGTATTTCTAGATCTGCTTTCATTCTTAGAATAATTTTTTAAGTTTA